>NW_013665997.1:262941-264596 GCF_000517525.1 Limulus polyphemus | reverse complement strand
ACCCTTTATGTGGCTGTATTCTGTCCGTGAAATACATCTCCGTAAGCTTACTTTCATTAAATAATAACCTTCATTTCTTGTCTTCGTTTAATTTCAGCTAATAAAGCCTTTTCTTTACAATTAAATTTCTTATCTTTTTACTATTACAATTGATTGGGCTGATATATCAAATATTTTCTGCATAGAGTTTGCTAATTTAAATTAAGAATTATACCTGTTTGATGGTGATCTATTTGTTTACATTTCTCCTTTCAATCTAAAAATTATAATTACTTTAAGCTTTGGTAGCTTCAGGAGGAAAATTTAGTTATAAGCACGAAATTCCTTATTTATATTTTGCGCAAAGCTACACGAGGGCTATTTGCGCTAGCGTCCCTAATTTATCAGAGTAAAATTAGAGGGAAGGCAGCTAGTCATCACCACCCACCGCAAAGCTACACGAGGGCTGTCTGCGCTAGCCATCCCTAATTTATCAGAGTAAAATTAGAGGGAAGGTAGCTAGTGACCACTACTCACCGCCAACTCTTGGGCACCTCTTTTTCCAACGAATAGTGGGATTGACCCTCACATTATAACGCCCCAATGGCTGAAAGAGCGAGCATGTTTGGTGTGACAGGTATTCGAACCTGCGACCCGCAGATTGCGAGTCGAGCGCCCTAACCACCTGGCCATGCCGGGTATGAGAAATTATTTCAGTACCATCTTTGTTTTCTGACTCCGTAAAGACGAGTTTTTCTTCAACTTTGACGAAGGTGCAGCTTCGACTTTAACTACTTACCAAACCACTACTTCAGCAGATCACTAGAGTAGATAAAATAGAACGCTGACAAGAACTGAATCTCAGATATTTTTCCTTTTTCCATGGATATATTAAGTTCAATCAACTTCTGTGCTTTAAGTAATTAAGAATAAAACATGAATTTTAAGATCCCTATTATAATTTATTCTTTCTCGCACTGTTTTCCAAAAATATACTGTGATATAATATATATATGTGTATCTAAACTTCTTGGTGGGTACGATGATAATTTTTTCATGGAAATTATTTTTTATATGAAACTGTTGCATAATAAAAACATTTGGGTTATCTTATTTTATTTTATATGTTGCCTATAGCTGAGAATATAACTGATCACTGATTTGAAAACTTTGTATCTGATAATATTTTTAAATTACTTGTGAGGGCATTTATAGAGCCCTCTATGTGTCTAATGAGTAACATCTAGTATATGTAATAGTATTAATAGTTTACTTTCAAGGTTTCCGATACGCTTTGGTTTACGTTGGATTTGTTTGTAGTTAAACACAAAGCTCACAATGGGCTATCTGTTCTCTGCCTACTAAGGGTATCGAAACCCGGTTTCTAGAGTTATATGTCCGCAGACATACCGCTGTGCACTGGGGGCACTTGGAAGACACGTTAAACTGTTTTGTTTAGTTATACTAATCACCTACTTTAGTCACAGAGAATTACGGCATTACCCTTTATATGGCTGGAAATATGGCATTACCCTTTATGTGGCTCTAATCACCTACTTTAGTCACATAGAAATATGGCATTACCCTTTATATGGCTGGAAATATGGCATTACCCTTTATGTGGCTCTAATCACCTACTTTAGTCACATAGAAATATGGCATTACCCTTTATATGG
>NW_013665997.1:253568-262252 GCF_000517525.1 Limulus polyphemus | reverse complement strand
TAAACAGGCTCATATATTATTGTAAGCCAAAACCATGGCCTGGTGGTGTACTCCTGTGAATCCGAAGATTCGTGATTCTCGGCTCGTTGCCACAAAATTGTGCTTTGCACATTAGGGCCGTTAATGCATTATAAAAGTGGCAGTCAAATTCCATTATTCTATCAGATAAGGGTAGTCAAAGTATTGGTGGCGGGTGCTGTCGACTAGCTTATCTCCCTCTAGCCTCTCAGTTCAAATTAGAGAAGGCTTTTTGCAAACAATTCTTATGTAACATTCGCAAAATTCTGAATTAAGGAAACAAAAATATATGATTGTTTCTCTGAACAATTTTTAGCAAAGAGACTTTCGTGTGTGAATAGGTTTATACACTCTCATAATTAATGACTATCCTAGGATAAAACCACACATTAACTTCAAAATATGTAAAACAGTTACTAGTATGTAACTCTTTCTTAAGTAGCGTTAACATTTGTACTGACCTCTTACACCTTTAAACAAGAAATTAAACATATACAGTCTTGGCCAAAATGTTTGCATACTGTTCTATGTTGATGTTATATGTCTACACGCATGCAGAAGTTAATGAGTAAGTACCAGAGTAGTAACAGAAAAGGTAGTGTATGATCGGACAAACATGTACGAGTTGTTATAATGATCTATATAAGTTATTTTGAGCATTTGTTCGTCAAAACACACATACACACCTGTTTTGAATAAAATGATGTGCTTTTTGATATAATCTTTTCGAAACATGTCAACGCTTTGTTCAGACAATTTCTTTGTTCTTGGTGTAAAGTCATGCCTCGTCACTGCCAGAAATTATAGAATGTCAAATTGTCCAGAAATGATTTGAAGCAAACGGATGTTGCCAGAACAGTAGGGTTCCCCTAGGATACTGTAGCCAAAATCCTGAAACGTCATCGGACTACAGAAAAAGTGGTTCCATGAAAGTCTACTGGTAGATACCGAAAAACTACTGCCCGAGATGACTGTGTTTTGATCAGGTTAACATGTCAAGGTCGAAAGAAGTCTTGCAACACCTTGTGACAGGAATGGCATGGACACATTCATTCCAGGATATACAGTAGAACAGTGAATAGCAGCCTAATCAAATAAGATTATTTTGCAAGAAAGGCTATCAGCAAACCGATATTAACCAGAATTCACCGCCAGCACCGTGCTACCTGGGCAAAGACAGCATGCCAACTTACAATTAAGATGGGTCCTGTTTTCGGCTTGTTAAAGCTGATAGTAGGATTCGTGTTGGTCATTTGCCTGGTGAACAGATGAGGGAAGATTGTCTTTCCCTCAGGTGGTGGCGCAGTACATGGAGAAAACTACTCTTCATATCCTTCAGAGAAATGTCAATGTCGCCTCCTACAGGAGTCACACGCAGAAGATATTTTTGCCATATGCTAGGGCAAGGTTTGACAATAACTTTGCGTTCCAGTATGACAATGCCACTCCCAACAGTGTGCATATTGTACAGGATTATCACGACATGGAGTACGTTACAGGATTGCCATGGCCATCAAAGTCTCAAGATTTTAATCCTATTGAAAACCGTTGGGCAACATTAACCCTTTAAACTACTAACCATCACTTTAAACCAGCTACTATAGCTGAGTTGCAGCGCCTTCTAGTTACAAGTTGGGATGAAATCATGGTGGATTACATCAATAACCTCATTGACAGCATGTCACGTCACCTTGCGGAGATTATTAAAGTACGAGGAGAACCAACCAAATAATAAATCTTTAATATGAACTGATATAAGGTTACAGATGCTATTCATGATAAATTGATATTATATTTTATCATAACATATGTTTTGATAAGGTTTTATTGTGATAAGTGAAATGCTCAATTACACATATTTTGAGATGTCTAATAAAGTTGTTTGTTGCTCTAATAAATCGTTCATGATGTCCATAGAACCTGTCTCATTACAAATTACATATCTAGTTGTTTAATATAGCATACATTTCTCAGTTTGACAGTGCTAAGTGTATTTGTATTCCATTTTAATAATAATGATTTTAGTTGTTACAAAATATGAAAATATTTTGGCCAAGACGTTAGATATATATATATATTCTTACTCCCTTTAAGGCTTTATTAATTCCACTAAACCTTCTTCATGAAAATGCCAGTCAGTTTCTGTAACTGAAGAAAATCGTAATAATCGAATATGAATAATTTCATCAACCAGAAGCTGCATAGTTTACAGATAACGCATTTTATCTTATTAATAATTATATTGTTATAGTTTCGAGAAGTTGTTAAATGTTTTCAAATACTTACACGAAAACAAAATTCCTCTTAAAATATGATGATGTCATTTTCAGCTTCAGTTCATAGTGTAAAATATGAGTTCTAAGCTTTACAGAAGAGGAAACTATAAAAGTGATTGGTAGAATGATGTTTACTTGAGCACAATAAGATGAAACATCTTAGAAATTACATTATCATATACTATGCATGATTGTAGTGTATTTATTACAAACATTTCTTAAACGACTTGATTAGATATTTTCTTTACACTTAACAATGGAAACCTTTGGAAATGTATACTATTGTCACCTATGTGCATCTTGCGCACGTGAGGTAGCCTTAGACTAATAATAATAATAATATAACGACAGTTTGAAATGACACCAAAAATTATCTTGTTCAAAATCTAGCTTATTACTAATGAAATTCTAGAGCAATGTGTAACAATTTTGTAACATTAAGAACTCAGATTGAACAACTAAAAGTGATATGATCTGATATCTGTCGTGTTGTCGTGCGTTAGCTGTAACAGATATAAAGTGTTTTATTACTGATAATTATTGTTTACCAACTCATTTATTATTTTATATAAATATTTTAAAAATATTGCGTTTTATTTTGCATCCTAAACCTTTTGATTTTATGAATATTTTCTTCGTTTGACAAACAACTGACGTTTATGAAATTTTAGAAACATCATAAAATTTCAAAAGACACGCAGAGAAACAAATACAACTTTGAATCAAAACTCTTTGGAAAACTGAGGGAATAGCAGAATTGTAAGTTCTAGAAAGACCTTATACCAAACAGCTACTAAAGCGTAAAGTAGTCATTTAAAATAGATACGCTGTTACCACTTAGAATAGCGTACTGTTTTAACGAAAAGATAGTTTAAGTTATAGATCCCTTATAACAGGTTTACTTTATAACACGTTAAAAGCATTATGTACATCTAGTTAAAAACTTCTAATATAGACTTTTTAAATTACTAGCTATTTCCAAACACTAAATATACAATGGTTGTTTCAAATAATGTTATACTCGTATCTCACTTAGGTCTATCAACTTTATTTAAGCTATAGTTACAGGAATTGACTGATACCAATGTAGAAATTTAAAAAATGCTGTTTGTTACTATAATCAATAAAACATGGGTTTAGAAAATACGTTTCGTTTCTTACTGGCCACAAATCACTTTTATCCTTCAACTTTTTCCGTTTATTCATTCTCTCTTACATTTCCCGACCTTTTTTTTACGCTGAACTCCTGTATTTTATAATCTTTTCTCAAACCCACGCCAAACAGATCCCTTTCTTCTACACCTTGCACCTTTTTCCCCCATAGGGGGTCTTGATAAAGTACATGTTAATCTCAAATTTCATCCAGAAGAACAGGAATAACACAGAACATTTCCAGAGGTGTGTTTAAATCCTTGTAATAGTGATAAGGCTCATCAGCAATAAATTACAGTAACAAACCCAGACCATTTCAATACTACAGCCTTAACAAAACTTTATGGGATGTTTTAATATGTTCGGCATTATCTCTTTAGCCTCTATTCTCCACCAAAATCTTATTTTTTTCATATATTTATACAGTAATAATAAAGTATCATATTAAGTTAAAAAAATACTAATAGATTTGTACACTATCGAATAATTTGTACACTATCGAATAATTTGTCCACGAGTATAGATTTGGTGATTTGGCATAATGGCCATATATCATATTTTTAAAACATTTCATAGTAAAACACTTCATGTCGAGTACTAATAGATACTACCACTTTGCATAACGTATACTTTCTTGGCTACGCCGAATTATCTAAATGTCAAATTGTAAATATATATTATAGAAAACCATTTTTAGACACTATTCTACATGCATTATTATCAAATTAGCCTAAGTATTTTCTTATCATAGATTCTTTTCGATACTCTTTACTCATTTAAAGTCCACGGTGGATCAGTAGTACGTTTACGGACTTACAACGTTAGAATCCATGGTTTGGTTGCCCGCGGTAAATATAGTTCAGATAGCCCCTTGTGTAGAGCTTTGAACTAAGAAATCAACAAGAATTAAGTACTGCAAAATCAAATATATTATTAAAACAGGCTTAACAGCAAAACGTTCTTAACATTGAATGCGATCCAGGAATGGTCTTCAGTATAGATATATTTCATTTCTCCAATATACTGTTGTACTCTGATTTGTAACTGGAAAGAAGCATTCAAATACACGTATTATATTATTCGCATATGTTTTTAAGTAAATAAGCAGAACATTTTTGGATCACAAAATTTATCCCTATTTTAATGTCATTTTATTGCAAAGATTTAAAATTTTATAATTTCAATGTTTATAGCAAAACTATCAGATAAAGGAAGCAAATTAATTAAATTAGGGTATTCCTTACACAGATATGAACGTTTTTGGTGTATTTTTAACCAAATTTGTGGGCTGACAAGGTAATTTCTTATGGATATATTGTACTTCTGCAATTTTGAAAGTAATATTTATTTTCCTATAATTTCATGAAATAATCAGTTTGATATGTTTCTGTAATTATGAGTTTATTCAAAAAGAAAATAGTCCTTCGTTTCCAACTGGCCACAATCCCAAGTTTACATTCACTAGGGTAGAAAGTTTATAACCTACATTAACTTTCAAATGTGTATGAAGATAAACACACTTGAAGAGTGAAAGGCAAACAGAGACAGTTTTATTCGCTAACATCCCAATACACACACACACACATAAATGTTTTATGTTAAAATCATGTCATGATTTAATTTTTAAAACCATGTACATGATTTCCATAATAATTGCTAAAAAAAGATATTATGTTAATTTATTTTACTTATTTTAAATGTTTTTACTGCAATTTTGTAACTTTCATAGTTTATTTCTCGTTATTTTTCGAAATTCTAAAGATTAAGTGATTTAAATAATACCCGAAAATACAAAAGATAATTACAAAGAAAAAAATAGCATTGTGATGTGTTTTCTTTCAATTAAGCACAAAGCTACACCATGGGCTACATGTGCTATGCCCATCACTCGTCCATCTTAAAAATATTTGCTCTTTCAATAATTTGTCTTTCTATGTGAGAACGTTAACGTTCGTTTTTAAAAACAGTAGTTTTCTTACATAATGCTATTATTTTTATTTTTCTAGAAGTAATATGAAAGATCGTGATTGATTTTTAAGAATATTATGAACAAGGGTAATTATTCTATTAAGTAGTAACTTTCACATGAGAAAGGATACATCTATTGAAGCTATGCAGAGTTTAAACTTATATTTGCTTTTTATCACATATTCATTTCACTAAAAGAGTTATTTTTTAAGTATTAGTAATAATGGTATTTTTTTCAACGGTAATCTCCATTTAGAAATGGTAATTTTCCTGTTTTATTATTAAGAATTTCCAACTGAGAATTTCAAATTGAAGAGCAATCAAATATCAAAGATACATTAAATTTATATCAGGTTTGTTTGTTTTGAATTTAACGCAAAGCTACACGAGGACTATCTGCGCTATCCGTCCCTAATTTAACAGTAATAAACTAAAGCTACACGAGGGCTATCTGCGCTAGCCGTTCCTAATTTAGCAGTGTAAGACTAGAAGGAAGGCAGTTAGTCATCACCACCCACCGCCAACTCTTGGGCTACTCTTTTACCAACGATTGGTGGGATTGACCGTCATATTATAACGCCCCACGGCTGAAAGGGGCGAGCATGTTTGGTGGGATATGGGATTTTAGCCCGCGACCCTCAGATTGCGAGTCAAGCGTCCTAACCACCTGGCTATGCCGGGCCTAAACTTATATCAAATTTGTGCTGTTTTGCTTCGTTCAATAATACGCATAAAATAAGAATATAAAAACCACATATATACTTTTATTATTGAAGTGAAAACAACTTTCAAGGTCAAGTTATATTAAACCTTCAGCAACATCTTGATGTAGTGTACTGAAGCAACTTTCAAGGTCAAGTTATATTAAACCTTCAGCAACATCTTGATGTAGTGTACTGACTCTCATCTTCTACACAGCTATTTATCATCCTGACGACCGTTAAAGTTTCATAAAAGTTTTCAATTAGATTATCGCGCCTTCTCGCATTAACGCTGGAAGCACTAATAATCCGTCAGAAAATGTGATTTTAAATTTTCGTTGCTAAATAATTATATATATATATAAATAGTTATCAAACACACATTGCTGTCAAAATATCAGATTTATAGCTATAGCATGTATTTTATGGTATTTTTATACTTTATTGCAATGATAAAGTGTAGTATTGATTTCTATTTGAGTGTCTAAATGTTTAAGATTTACTTAAGCTATGTTTCGAATTTATGAGTGATAGACCATATTCAAATGGATTTATTTGTCAATAAACGTTTTTGTAGAGTTACTTAAGTACCTGTTAACATTAGTTTTTTTCGTGCCATGAAATGAAACATAAATGTATCCAGTTATGTAAACATGTCCTCAATAATTCCTAATTTGCGATCCATGAGTCTAAACATTTAAATAATTAATGAAAAGCGAGTAATTTAGTTCATTTTCGTATCTTTACGTCTATATTCCTTGCGTTAAAAAATGTAATAATTTTACTCACCCTTAATGTGTATTTTCAGGGAATATTTTTTTTCGTACATATATATATATGTATATATATATTTATGTATATATTGTACTATTATAGGTCTAATACATCTTTTGCAGTCAATATATTTTTATAATCGCTTTAATCAGTTATCCTCTGATATCAAAACTATATTCACTGTTTTATGTTGTTGTTTTTTCTATTCAGTTATACAGACATAAACATCAATGGTGACAAACGGACCCATCTACTCTCAAGTTATGCAGCTTTATGTGAATCTGTTTAATATTGGTTTTGTAGTAAAAACTATTCATTCCATAGTGGTCCTTGTTATTATTATAGTTATATACTTACTTTGAATTTTGTGTATATATTCATTTCCTATAAATAACTATAGTTGTTCAGCTATTGCTGTTCAATAATAAATAGGATTATAATACATCTCAACTTTTTTGAAACCTTTTTTTCGCAGTTCTCATTTAAAACCCATCCAATACCCAAAATATTCTAACATCTTAAGTATATAAATTCCCGGGTGGCTAAGTGATAAATCATGGGGCTTGTAACTCTAAAAATCATGTTGTGAAACCCGCTGTGGGCACAGCGCAGATATCCATGTGCTTAATAAAAAGAAGAAGAAAAATGAAATCGCTAAAGTATTTCACATTTTACTAAAATAGGCCCATAATTTCATAAAATTGCTAAGTGAGGAATAGTTGATCAATCTATGATTGTAGTCTCACAAGATGGTATCAGACATACTGGAAATCGATTAAAAGGCTATTCAAAATTCAAACATGCTTTCTGTGATGTAGAAAGTTTCAAAACAGTTAGGTAGTACCAGCAAGATGACAGTATCTTTCTGTTTTTTACAGTTTAGTCAATACGTCTTGTTTAAAATGTATCTGTTTAATTGGTTTACTTTTCATACCGATCATGAAATATAATACTTGACATCACTGCTGAAGTATGAACAATTTATGACATAAATATCTGATTTACTTTGATACGTAATGGATAATTTTAGTATCTTAGAGAAGCTTCTTTTAACAGATAATTTGTTTACACTTTTTTATATAGTGTGCCTACCAAAAGTGTATATTGGACAAATTAAACAATCACTTTAAGTCCACTATTCACTGTTTATAGAGGTGAAATAAAATTATTATATAAACTAGACGAACAGAGAAAATAAAATAAGATTTTATTCAATTTTCAAAACCTTTTTCAATAAAGACTACATGGGCTGATATATTAAATATTTACCATACAAAATTTAATAATTTAAAATAAGAAAAATACCTGTTGGATATCATGAATGATGATTTATTTACCAACAATTCTCCTTTCAATCTAGAAATTATAATTTCTTTAAGTTTTGGAAGTTTCAGAAGGAAAACGTATTTATAATCACGGAATTCGGTTGGTTAAATTTAGATTGTTTACAAAAATCTATAAGGATGTGAACTCTGGAAAGCTTTTCACTCTGAAGTTATTTTTTGTTGTTTTTATTATTTGTTTTTTACGAAGATGCAGCGTAGAGTTTAACTTCTTATCATTAACATGATTGATGAAAGTATTGTTCCGGTAAGTAGATAAAATACAAACCTGGCAAGGATTGGATCTCCGATATGTTTGTTTTCTCCAAGGATATGTTCAGTTACTGTCGATGATTAGCTTTAAATAACTTAAAAAAAGCATAAATATAAACACACCCAAAGATCGATTGTAGTCGGAGTGTGCGCTTGCATTTGTTTTCTCCAAGGATATGTTCAGTTACTGTCGATGATTA
>NW_013665997.1:243042-252568 GCF_000517525.1 Limulus polyphemus | reverse complement strand
GGAGTGTGCGCTAGCATTTGTTTTCTCCAAGGATATGTTCAGTTACTGTCGATGATTAGCTTTAAATAACTTAAAAAAAGCATAAATATAAACACACCCAAAGATCGATTGTAGTCGGAGTGTGCGCTAGCACTCTCTATGTAGGGATGGCACGGGACGCCCCTATTAAAGAAATACAAAGGTTATCTGGATTTTCTTCCATACAGATCATCAAAACTATACATGAAGAGCTACCTGGTATAGTTGCTCTATCCCTGATGTATGTGCCACTTTTCAGCTATCCAGAGCGTCCCAAAGTCGAAAACCGCAGAATAGCCAAAACCGATATTTCTTATTTTCCTTCATCATCATCGCTCTTCAACAGGCCTAGTGTCCATCTAGTTCTAGCAGTAACTATAATTTTATCATTATAATTTAAAAATCAAAACGGTCTTCATTATCGTTGACTACTTATTTCATCACTATTCTATGCAATATGTATAAAGCTTCAAAATACACTTTATAACCTAGTAACCCACGTACGCCATCTTATAAAAGTATTATCGGTAAATAAAAATGCTATGTAGGGCTGGCTACTGAACTTGAAAAAAGAACCAAACAAGATAGAGATGGAAGTGGGCATATCACTTGATCCACAATGACCACGTAGCAGACTAAGCCGTATCGGATAAGGTGATATGTCCACTTCCATCCCTATCTTCGTTGGTTCTTTTCTTCAAAGGATGCTCGGCATGGCCAGGTGGATAGGACGCTTGACTCGCAATATGAGGGTTGCGATTTTGAATCCCCGTCCCACCAAACATTCTCGCCCTTTCAGCCGTAGGGGCATTATATTATAAGGTCAATCCCTTATTCGTTGGTAAAAAGTAAACCAAGAGTTAGCGTCTGGTTGTGATGACTAGCTGCCTTTCTTCTAGTCTTTCATTGCTAAATTAGACTTGCGCAAAATTCAAAACAAACCAAAGCTTTTTCAAGTTACGTAGCCAGCCCTAAATAGCATTTTTATTTAGCGATAATTGTTTTCTTAATACTTGTAAATTTTTTCCCGCCGTATTTTCCAATGGAAACTGCCATATAAATAGATACTTATTTTTAAACACCTTTCAAGATAAGATGTAAATAAATTTTCGTTTTTCATGCAATTATTTCATTATTTTTTTCATTCATTTGAATCTGTTGTAAAATAAAGATATTTGGGTTTTCTTATCTTGTGTATGATAATATAAGTGATCATCAACTTTTACCGTAACAATAGAATTTTCCGGCTATCTTATTATATTGATTGTAAAGTTTTGCATCAGATCATCTTTTTAAATCACTTGTGTGTGCATGCATGGAGTCTTTTTAGTACCTAGCGAATAACTCCTAGTACCTACAATGGTATTAAGAGTTTATTATCCGGGTTTCCGGCACGCTTGGATTTAGCATGCAAGACACGCTAAACTGCTTGATTAAGTTATACAAATCACATACGATATTCACATAGAAATACGAACATACCCTTGCACTGCCCTTTATGTGGCTGTATTCTGTTCGTGCTATACATTACCGTAAGCTTAAATACAATGCCACAAAGTTTGAAAATTCGTATACTAATCACTTTTATTTCTTTTATCTATTTAATTTCAGCTAATAAAGCTTTCTCGCCACTCATTCAAGTTTCATACACAGCTGTTTCACTGAAAACAAATCTTAGGTGAATCACAAAAAATTAAATCTCTATATTCTTATAACGAACAAAATCCTCACTTTATTTACACCGTCTGTAACTATAAGAGGCCTTAAAATGAAGATTTCTCTTCCCTTCTAATGGGATTTTACAGATTTATGAGGAAGTTTTTGCCACATTATTTCTCTGCGCATTTCTTAACGAGTCTTGGATTACGAGAGAATACTCTATCATTATAGATTATTTAGTTTTTTATGTAACATCACGAATCTTCGGATTCACAGGAGTACACCACCAGGCCATGGTTTTGGCTTACAATAATATATGAGCCTGTTTATCCCAAACAGAGAGAGACACGTTTATAGATCGTCATTATTTGTGTTTAGTAAGAACATTAGAGAAAGGTATTTTATTTTTTAATTTAGGTTTATCTTTGATTTTAATATTCATTTATATAGTTTAGATGGTCGGCTGTGTAAATATAAGGATATCCCCAAAACAGCGGTAGAACATTATCCAAACATTACGTCTGTATTCTCTTTGTCGTCATAGTTGAAGATTATGTTTCGTGTATTCAAGAAATAAATTTCTCGACTCGTTGACACAAAATCGTGCTTTGTACATTTGGACCATAAATGCACTATAAGTGTGACTGTCAGACTTCACTATTGAATCAGATAAGGGTAGCTAAAGTGTTGGTGGTGGGTGCTGTCGACTAGTATTTTCTTCTCTAGTCTGTCAGTTCAAATTTATAGGCGGCTTTTTGTATAACGTTCTTGTGAAGCTTTACGCAAAATTCTGAATTAAGCAGACAAAAAAAATATGATTGTTTCTCTGCATATTTCTTAGCAAAGAGACTTTCGTGTAAAATGAGTAGCAGGAATGTATATATAGTGTCATAATTGATAGCTATCCTAATACTAAACTATATATTAACTTAAAAACGTACAGATTAAATTTGTATATTGAACCGGCGAAAACATTTGTACTGACTTCGTATGATTCTACATCGGAAAATAAACACATCTACACTCAGAAACACACAGGCAAACACACTTACACACACATATATACATGTGTGTGTGTGTGTGTATATACTAACCATTGTAAGGTTTCAGTATTTCCACTAAGTCGTCTTTGTTACAATGGCAGTCAACTTGTGCAACTGAAGAAGATCTTAATAATTAAATATGAACATAAAATTATCAATCAGAAGTTGCATAGTTTACAGATAACACGTTATATCTTATTAATAATTATATTGTTAACGTTCAGAGATGTTGGATACTACACTAAGATAAAGTCCACTTAATAAAATATAATTTTTACTTTAGCATCAGTTCAATGAATAAGAAGTTTAGAAAAACAATGATTTTCGTACTTAATGCTTGAGTTTATTGGCGTGCGCACAATAAAACTAAACATTTAAGAAATTACATTATCAGATCGTGTATGATTGCAGTATATTTATTAAACGATTCCCTCACATATTTCTTTTACATTTAGTAATGATAATTGAATTGTACACGAGTAACACCTAGGAATATCAAGGTAACTTGAGGTAGCGTTAAAAAGTAATAATATAATGATAGGCTGAAATTACACAAAAATTACTTTACTTAAAATCTAACTGATTATTAAATTAGAGTAATATGTAACAATTTTGCAACATTAATAACTAATATTAAATACATTAAAAGTGATATAATCCGATGGCTGTCATGCTTTTGTGTGTTAGATATAACAGATTTAAAATGGTTTTTATGCTCGGATTGTTATAGTTCACAAACTAATTTATTATTTTAGACAAAAATTTTAATATTACTACAATTTTTATATTCTACACATTTCGGGACAAAGATTGGTTTACGGTCTTACAACGTTAAAATCCGGGATTAGATAGCTCAATGTGGCTTTGCTCTAAAACAATCAAAACTGAAATTAGTATTGAAGAAAACATATAAAATGGGAATATAATAGTTCCATAGGTTTAGATTGCATGTCCAAAGAAATAAAAAAAAGATTGGCTGTGTGATACATTACAATATTTCCTGTCTGTTTAAAAAGCATAAAAATTAAAAGATTTGGAATGGCTATTATAAAGCCAAGCACACGTGTTGTATTAATATATCAATAAATACACGAGTACTACATTGAGTTCTTGAACACGTATATTGCAGAGTAGAGGAAGAAGCGATACGTTTTCGAAACGTTCACAGCTATTCGTAACAGAAACTATCCAGTGTATAAATTACAACTATTAGGAGACAAACCTGTGATGTTTGTGTAATTTTATGAACGTAATTAAAATTCGTAATAGACTCAGTGAAAGAAAAGGCAACACGGAAGCAAAGATGTTTTAGAAAATTGAAGCAATACCAAGAATGTAGGTGTGATAATAAGATCTTACACCAAGCAACTACTAAAGCGCAAACTACTCGTTTAAAGTAGATACCTTGTTGCCACTTGGATGTAATGCTGTTTTCACGAACAAGTAATTTAAATCCTAGACTGTTTATATTAAGTTCATTTAATAGCATGATAAGATTATTGTTTACATCCGTTCAAGTATTTGGACCTTGACTTTTTGTAACTTTATTTCTAGCTATTTCCAAACACAAAATATCTAATGATTACTCCAATATTGTGTGTTTTGCTACAGATTTAACTAAGAACTCAAACATAGATGACATTCATGACATATTAGTAGCTACAATACACGTCAACTTTATGTCAATTGAAAACATACTGATTTTTAGGGCTTTACTAGCACCCGAACTCTAGATGTTATTGTTTTAAGACTTATGTCATATAGTTGTTATAGACGATCATGAGACATTGATAAACTACATACTAATCTCAGACTGCTTCCAGAAGATCTAGAATCAAAGAGAAAATTTGTTAAAATTCTTCCAATAGTGACGAGGTTCATCAAAAATGAATCACTGCAGCTAACGTAGCCTGATTTAATACTATAGCTTCAACTAAAATTTATTGGATGTCATAAAAACAAACCTGGTTGTTTGGGCATTATCTTTACAGTATATTCTCTACAGCATTATATATATATATATATATGCTTTCATTCATGACAAATTATCATATTAAGTTTAAAAAAATTATAATACATATTTTCTCTATCAATGTGTATATATAACCAAAATATCAATAAGATTCGCATGTAGATACAAATAAGAAAACACTGAAATATCACTTTTTTCCATTTTTTTATTAATTTCTTCTACCGGTTTCGTGACTTCAAAAGTCACTCTTCGTGAAATAGCGTTGCTGGTAATCTATAACAAAAATCATAGAAATACCGCTTTCAATTAAACATAAATAACCTAAATTAAATACATATACTTTCCAAATATACAAACATATAACACAGTTTATGTATAAATGAAGTACATTACAAATGCTCAAAAATTAATTAAATTAGTCAATATACTTTTTAAATTAAAATCTTATTCTAATTATATTATTATTGTTATAGAAATGCAATTTATTTATCTTATAATTTCATACTTTTATTTACTTTTTCTTTTCTGTAAGTCTTATTAACTGTTTTCACGGTTTCACAATTCTTCCTGACTTTACATAGTAGAAAAAAATAATAAAATAGAAGGAAAAAAAAGTCTGAAATTTCATTGTTTTCTTACACATGTATATATATATATATACAGTTATCAAACAAACACTGCCGTCACAACTCCCTTTCGTAATCACATTTATAGCTATTGTATTTAGTTGAAAATATTTCTATTCTTTTTATACTTTATTGTAGGTACAGAGACATCTCAAAAATAAATAGACACCATGATGTTCTTCAATAGTCATTTATCTCACATTATCAACTGGACGAAAATGTTTACTAATGTGCATCAGTACTTAGTCGATTTTCCACTAGTATTTTTCAGTGCTTTGACTCGTTCTGGCATGGAATCGATGAGTCATTTTTCAGTGCTTTGACTCGTTCTGGCATGGAATCGTTGAGTTCTGCAATTTTCTCCTGTAGGATCTTGACCCAGGCTGCACGGAAAACGCCAAGTAGCTCTCCAGGGGTCGCTGGTTTTCTGGAACTTCTTCCCACTGCTCGAGCAAGTATGGCCCAGACATGCTCGATGGGGTTCATATCAAGTGACTGACTTCGCCATGGGAACCGTTGGATGCCTTTCTTAATTAAATGACATCATGGTGTCTATTTACTTTTGAGATGTCTCTGTACACATAACTGTAATGTTCGAGGTGTTGTGAGAAAAAATGGCAATCATAGTGTTTAATATTCACTTCTATTTGAGTGTTTAGACGTTTAAGATCTACTTAAGTGAAATTTCGAACTGATGAGTGATGATGGACTTATTTGTTCCTAAACATTTTGCTTCAACTATAGATGTACATGTCATAATTAGTTTTCACGTGTAACGAAATAAAACATAAATATAGGCAATTCTGTAAATATAGCCTCAATAAATCGTAACTTATACTTAAGCAGATGTTTAAACATTTTTAGTAATTAGAAATTGAAATGTTTTTTTCTTCGTTTTGTTTCCACTTAAGAAGTGAGTTATTGTTTGAAGTTAAGTTTGAAGACAAAGCTACATAAAGGGCTATCTGTGCTCTGCCCACCACGGGTATCGAAACCCGATTTCTAGCGTTGTAATTCCGCAGACATACCGCTGTGCCACTTGAGGACGAAGAAGTGAGTAATCCACTCTATCTTTGTACGTTTATGTCTATAATCAGTTGTGTTAGTTAATCCTTATGTAATTGAATATATACTTGTAGATCAGTGACACTCCAATATGGAAATCACAGTCACTGTTTTCTAGGATTTTTTCTGTTCGGTTACAGAACAGCTGTTCATGAACAGCAGTGGTCTCAAAAAAGACACATCAAATATCAAGTTACGCGATATTCACTTCATAGTGGTTCTTATTATTATTATACTTATACACTTATTTTGAAATTTATGCATGTATTTAATTTCCTAGAAAACAGATACTTTGAAATACTTTATTATATGGTGCTCTTGTGAGTTAACGAAGTGTTGCTGTTCGGTAGTACATTATTAAACAGCTTGCAATATTTCTCAGCTTTTTTCTGAAACCTCTCCTATTCTGAGGCTTATTGGTAAGGTTGGGGGTTTATAACGTTAAAAATCGGCATTTGACCCACGATGGGCACAGCACTGATAGCCTATTACGTAGCTATGTGCTTAATAAAGAAATAAAATCTGAAATCGTTGAAGAAACTTAAAACTTTACTAAAATAGGCCTAGAGCATTATGAAATTGTTGAGGGAAGAATAGCTTATCAATCTAAGATTTTAGTCTCACATGGTGGTATCAGAAGTACTGGACATCGATTGCTAGGCTATTCAAAATTCAAACATGCTTTCTGCAATGTATAAAGTTTAAACGCAGTCAGACTAATACCAGCTGGACGGCAATATATACCACACACACTTTCAAGCCAGTACGTTTTGTTTGATTTACATCTATTTGCTTGGTTTAGTAGCAAAGAAAGTTTCCTAGTTTATTTTATATCCACTATAAAATGGAATATCAGAACGTTTCTCTTATCACTGCTGAAGTCTGAACGACTTATGTCATAACGAACTGGTCTATTGTGTTATGTAACTGATAAAGTTACTATGTGAGATAAGAGGAACTGCTTTTGACAGATCATAATGTTTTTTTGTTTTTTTAAGTAGTTGTTACCGACAGTGTATATTGGAAAAATAAACAATTACATTCAGTTCATTATTCAATGTTTAGGGGTTAAGTATAAACCAGAAGAATCGAAAAACTAATTAAGTTCACTATTCATTGTTTAGGGTTAAGTATAAACCAGAAGAATCGAAAAACTAATTAAGTTCACTATTCATTGTTTAGGGTTAAGTATAAACCAGAAGAATAAAAAAACTAGAAGTAACTTTATTTCAGTATTTAGATCCCCAGATCCCCATTTTAATAAGACTGCATATGCTGATATATCAGATACTTTCCATTTGAAATTTACTAATTTAAAATAACCATAATACCTTTTGGGTATGATGAATAGTAATATATTTATTTACAATGCTTCTTTCAATCTAGCAGTTATAAATTCTTTAAGATTCGGAGGCTTCGGGATAAACATTTAGTTATGATCACGAAATTCGGTTACTTAAGGTTGTTGTTTTTTTTCAAAAATCTATAAGGATATGAAGTCCGGAAAACTTTTCACTCTGATGTTTGTTTTTTGGCTTCGCAAATACGGAAGTTTTTCTCCAACTTTGACGAAGATCCAGCGTAGAGTTTAACATCTTCTCAATAACATGATTGATGAAAGAACTGTTCCGGTAAGTCACCAGTGTGGATAAAATACAAACCTGGCAAAGATTGGATCTCAGATATTTTTGCTTGTTTCCATGGATATATTCAATTACAGTCGATATCTGAACATTAAGTAATTTTAAAAAGCATGAATGTTAACATACTACATATCAATTGTAACAT
This sequence comes from Limulus polyphemus, assembly GCF_000517525.1. Taxonomy (NCBI): domain Eukaryota; kingdom Metazoa; phylum Arthropoda; class Merostomata; order Xiphosura; family Limulidae; genus Limulus; species Limulus polyphemus. The sequence continues at coordinate 244,397 of NW_013665997.1, read as the reverse complement.
ACCACATATCAATTTTAACATACCACATATCAATTGTAACATACCACATATCAATTTTAACATACCACATATCAATTGTAGTTTATGTTTTCACGCTTTATTTTCCAAAGGAAAACTATCTTCCAAAATATACTAATATTTAAACTCCTTTGAAGATATAATATAAATTTGTTTCGGTTTTCAGTAGAAGTGTTTATTTACTTGAATCTGTTGTATAAAAAAATATTATTGTTGTTCTACTTAGTTTTATCTTGTGTATACTAATTTATGCTTCAATTAAAGATTCTTGGTTTGTTTATTTTAGAGCAAAACCACATTGGGCTATCTGTTGTGTTCATCGCAGGGAATCGAATCCCTGATTTTGACTTTGTAAATCCGTATGTTTACCACTGTCCAACCGGGGAACATTAAAAAGGCCATATATTCGTGGGCGAATGCAACATGTCTCCGCCACGCAATCCCAACATGGCCAATTTTGACACCACAAAAATCATGAAAAACACCCAAAGTTTGAAAATTTTCTATATCTCTATTTGGGACCTGCTAAGGGTATATTTTTACTAAATTCCACGTAAATTGGTCGAAACATGGCCAATAAATGGACCCAAACCCCTCAAAACTATGATTTCGTGACCGTTTGACTCCCTAAAATGGCTAAAAATGAGCCATTTTTATGTACACATGTATGGAATCTTTGCACCAAATCTCATATAAAGTTGTCAAAATATGGCCGATTAATTGACCAAAACCTCCAAAATTATGCTTTTTGCAGATTCTAATTACCTAAAAATACAAACATAAAATTAGCAAATCCAACTGTGTTTGGCGCCTAAAATTTGATATTTGTGCCTGTTTTGATCTTGCTTGCTGTAAATATGACCGCACAGGAGTCCAAAATATATATTTTTGGATTGTTTGACCTTTCATCCAATACAATCCTTAAATAAATCTAAATCAGAAATACTAAAAATAGTATTGGACCAAGATGTATTCCTACCAGGTTTCAAGTGAATCCACTTAGAAATCAAGAAATTGCGCTTGATTGAAAAGTGCTTGGAAGAAGAAGAAAAAAAAAGAAGACGAAGAAACAATATAAAAACAATATTTAATTTCTGTAGTGCGTATTTTTGTATAGATGATATTTTAATACTACAAATAAACGACCTTATAACACCAAATTGTCGTTTGTAATAGTTAGACACTCAACGCTTCACTTTACAGCTGGTTCAGGAGCGTTATGGCTTGAGTTTTATTGGAACTGTCCTGAAAAAGCTGTAAAACGAAACGTTGAGTGTGTAATTGAAATGAAAACAACAATTTGATGTTATAAGGTCGTTTATTTGTAGTATTAAAAT
>NW_013665997.1:231153-243032 GCF_000517525.1 Limulus polyphemus | reverse complement strand
ATGAAACGTTGAGTGTCTAATAAACGACCTTATAACATCAAATTGTTGTTTTCATTTAAATTATATACTCAACGTTTCGTTTTACCATTCACACGGGGCGTTCCAATAAAACTCAAGCCATAACGCTCCTGAAGAAGCTGTAAAATGAAACGTTGAGTGTCTAATAAACGACCTTATAACACCAAATTGTCGTTTGTAATAGTTAGACACTCAACGCTTCACTTTACAGCTGGTTCAGGAGCGTTATGGCTTGAGTTTTATTGGAACTGTCCTGAAAAAGCTGTAAAACGAAACGTTGAGTGTGTAATTGAAATGAAAACAACAATTTGATGTTATAAGGTCGTTTATTAGACACTCAACGTTTCATTTTACAGCTTCTTCAGGAGCGTTATGGCTTGAGTTTTATTGGAACCGTCCTGAAGAAGCTGTAAAACGAAACGTTGAGTATATAATTTAAATGAAAACAACAATTTGATGTTATAAGGTCGTTTATTTGTAGTAGTAGTAGTAGTGAGAAGCAGTATGTCTCTCTCCGGAAACATGGTCACCTATAGTTGAGAATATAAGTGATCATCAGCATTTACTGCAGTAATACCATTCATTTGATTATGTTATTATAATGATTGTAAAGCTTTCTATGTGATCATGCTTTTAAGTTATTTCTAAGTGTACATAGATTCCTGTACGTGTTTAACCAATAACTCCTAATGTCTGTAATAGTATTAAGCTTTTATTTTTCGGGTTTCAGGCACGCTTGGATTTAACATGGAAGACACGCTAAACTGCTTGATTCAGTTAAACTAATCACCTACGATATTCACATAGAAATATAAACATGCACTGGCTTTGACCTTGATGTGGCTATAGTCGTTTCATTCTGTACATTTCCGTAATCTTAAGTATTGTGCCGAAGAGCATTACATTTCAGATACTTATCTCTTTCATTTCTTGTTTGAGTTTAAGTTCTGCTAATAAAGCCTTTTATACATAGCTGTTTTAACGAAAAAAATGTTATGTGGATCAGAAAAAAATCAAATCTATGAAGCCCTTATAATGAACAATGCACTCACTTTATTTACGCCATCTCTAACTGTAAGAGATCTTAAGAGGAAACTTTCTCGCCTCTACTAATGAGATTTCACATGTTTGTAAGAGAGTTTTGACACTTTATGTCTCGATGGATTTCTAATAAGATTTGGTCTAAGCGAGAATACGTATTAATGATATGTTATATATTTTTCTATCAAAAACGTTCTTGTTCACTTCTTGAATACACGATGCATAATCGTCAAGCATGACAACAGAAAGAATACAGATGTTATATGTGGATAATGTTCTAAAGATATATATGTAGGAATTTCTTGAAATTTACACAGTCGACCTCAGAAAAACTGTGTTTATTTTTGTTTATATGTTATAAGGGGTGTTTTTGGATGTTCTTTAAGTTATTACACTTTATTTTATAAATGGTTCCTGGTGGAGTGGGTTCGTTATATAATTTTCTTAACGTGTTTAATTTACATTCCAGGGATGAAAGCGAATCTCGGCGTTATGTTAAGGTTATATTTATATGTTAGTTTTTTAGAAATTTTTGATAGAAGTATGCTAATATTTTCTGTATATGAGATAGTGTAAGTGATTAGCTTTCCTTCGTTCTGTGGAGTGTTTTTGAGTTGGTGAGTTTGTTAAGTTTCTCGTGTCTGTGTTTTTTAAATTCGTCAATATTCTCTGTAACTACTTTTGTAGAGAACTGGTTTACGTTAGTAAAACATTGAGTTAAGTGCACGACTTCTTCATCGATGTTCTGTGTAGTTCATATAGTGTATGCTAAATTTAGGAGGCTTTTTAGAGAACCTAGCTTCTGATGGATTACATGAATAGAAAATCAGTTTATGTATTTTTTGCTGAATAAACTTTAATATATGTATCTTCTTTACTCTGAAAGCTGTAACTTGTAATAAAATAATACTTAATCAGTAAGTAAACTCAAAATAAGGATCTTAATTATTGAATATGAACAAAATATTAGAAAATACAAACTATTTAGTTTACAGATAACGAGTTGTAACTTAATAATAAGTATACTTTATAGTTTCAAAATGTTAGATGCACTAAGATATAATTCCGCTTGATATTTGATAATGTTCTTTAAAACTTCTGTTCAAGGAATAAAATATGAGTTGAAAGCTTTAGAGAAAGTTTTGTTTCATGACTTATGCAAAATTTCATTAGCGAGAATTACTAGAATAATAACCAATGATTAGTAGAATGATCTTTACCTAAGTACAATAACACGAAATATCTAAGAAATTACATTATCATATCGTGCGTAAGATTGCAGATATTTATTGCTAACGATATTTTCCTTAAAATCAGCAACATAAACTTTCTGTAATTGTCACCCAGATCCATCGAATATACTGAACATAATAAAAATGATCTGATCTGATTTCTGTCGTACATTGGATATAACACATTCAAAAGGGTTTTATGTCCGGATATAAATAATCCAATAACACATCGATTCCTTTAGAGAATTATTTTAAAAATGACAACAACAACAGCGTTTAATTTTATATTCTAAATATTCTGGTTTTATTAATATTTCTTCCTTTGAATTAGTTTGACATTGGAGAAAACAAAGCGAAGAAAACGTGAGAGTGATAGCACCAAAGGTTTACACTGCATAAAACAAGATTAACTGTGTGGTGCGAAAGGTACATAAAAATATCTGCTCACTGCTAGGAACTATAGAAATAAAAATATTTGGAATAATTACAATAAAGTCAAGGCTATAGAAATGTGTAGTGTTTTAAAATATGAATAATTATACAAGTACTTTATTGAGTAACTCAGAGTTGAGGAAGAAACGACACATTTTATAAAAGTTCACAGGTTCTCATAACAGAAACCAACCAGTGTATAAACTACCACTAATAGGAGCATAACATGTGACGTTTATGTAATTTTATGAACGTAACTAAAATTCGTAATAGACTCAGTGAAAGAGTAGGTAACACGGAAGGAAACATGTGAGACAATACGAGGAATGTAGGGGGTGATAATAAGACCACATAGATACTGAAACACAATGTACACGTTTACAGTAGATACCATTTTACCACTTACAGTACGGGATTCACGAACAGGTAATTTAAATTCTAGATTACTTACATTAAGTTCACTTTAATAACAAGTTAAGACTACAGTGTACATCTAATTGCAAACATTTAAAATATAGCCTTTATAGCTTTATTTCTACTCTTTCTATACACAAAATATATAAAACTTACTCCGCTACTTCAACATTGGGTGTTTTACTAGAGGTTTAATTATAGCGATAAGGCTCATCAACAATAAGTTACTGCAACAAACCCAACCGATTACAATACTACAACTTTAACTAAAACTTATGGGATGTGTTAATAATAGGCCTTGTTGTTTCGTTATTATCTCTGTAATCCTTTCTCATCGACAATCTGGGTAATTTCTTATATATATACACCAATATTGATTTAATATTCCATTGAGACAAATTAAAAAGGATGATAATATCTTTTTGCTAGCTTGAATACATATACATTTCATACAACTTGCTTCCCCTTTATGATACACATGCATTAAATGACAACTACTTTCTGCTTCTTATAATCACTGGTCATTAAATTACTGTACTTTTCATAACACACAGTCTGTTACCTTTTAGCTCATTTAAAATCCATAACATTTTGCTTTCAACTAATCACATTCTTCAGAAAAGCTGGTCGTAGTTCGGGTTCTTATATAGAATTGAAATAAAATATCAACTTTTCCAATAGCAGTACCGTACATATATACTTCGCTTATAAAAACATCAATCACATTGATTTCTTTTATCTGCGTGCGCTTAAAAGTGTTATTTGTTCCTGTTCAGCTGTACAACTGTTATACTTTGTTGAAATTGTAGATATCGCAAGAAACATAACATCAAAATATTCTCATTATTATTCAACTTTAGACGTAATTTCGATAAGTAATTAGAGCTTATATTGCTGGCTTTCTTTGTTTACAGTGCATTCACCTATGTGTACATACAATAAAGCAAAATAAAGTATAAACAGATATTAAAACTAAACACGTATAACTATAGGCATTTGGAGTTATAGTAATAAGTACTTATGAATTGATATAAAAAAAGATCTGTTTTCAGCCATCACCAGTTATCATGTTAAGGTAAAACAAATTCGAAAAGATTTTTACACAATCGAACGATAAGCCCAACAACAAGAAATACATTTATCCCATGAAATATTTCATGGTTTTGGCGTTAGATGAATGTCATATTTTTAAAACTTTATAAATATTTTGTAATAAAAACGTGAGTAGTGGTGCTAGAAGCCCAAATGAAAATTAAAGAAATAAAATGTTAATTTTATGCCTTTAACAGCAAAGAGATGTATATTTATTAATATGTTGAAATTGTTTTGTTTATATCAGATTAGTTGTGCAAAGCTACACAAAGGACTATCTGCGCATAGATGTCCGTTACTTTGATCTGATAGATTAGAGGGATGGCAGTGGGTCAACAGCACCCACTTTCAACACTTGAGCTATTCCTATCTATTCGAATACTAGGATTACATACTAACTGTTACAACACAATATTAGGATTACATACTAACTGTTACAACACAATATTAGGATTACATACTAACTGTTACAACACAATATTAGGATTCCATCCTAACTGTTACAACACAATATTAGGATTACATCTTAATCGTTACAACACAATATTAGGATTTCACCCTAACTGTTACAACACAATATTAGGATTACATAATAACTGTTACAACACAATATTAGGATTTCATCCTAACTGTTACAACACAATATTAGAATTACATATTAACTGTTACAACACAATATTAGGATTCCATCCTAACTGTTACAACACAATATTAGGATTACATATTAACTGTTACAACACAATATAAGGATTACATACTAACTGTTACAACACAATATTAGGATTACATCTTAATTGTTACAACACAATATTAGGATTCCATCCTAATTGTTACAACACAATATCAGGATTTCATCCTAACTGTTACAACACACACTGCCTCAGCGATGGATCTGAATATACTACAGACATTCGATACAAGTTATAGAGTTATGAAAGTTAATTACATAAAGAAACACCAAAAGAAATAAAAGGCTGCCTCAGCGTGTAGGAGTTTTATGTTTTTTCTTGTTTTTTTTTTTTGCGTTCATCGGATTCACAGACTGGACGGACTAACCAGGTAGCCAGGCCCGACCCAAAAGGTTATCAAAATTAATTTTGAATGCGTAATAATAAATGAAACTCCCGCAGGTTAAGCATTACACAGCTGAATAAACTTTTACTTGCTTAAAAAGTTAGCAACATCAATTTCTATGACAATGTTTTTAGCTGTTTGTGCTAAATTCTTAACAGTTGATAATAAATGTGTTTTACAGAGATTTTCGTCCCATTTCTTATATTATCAATGAGATTTTTTGTAATAAAATAACACCGATACTGTTATGGCACAAAACTATAATAGATTTTGATTATTTGTTACGTGACATGAAACTGTTTTCTATGAAAATTATTTGTGTGCATCTGATAAATGCATTACACATTAAAAGACGACATCAAGCCTTTTGAGTCTACGTACTATTATATATCTCGAATTGTTAATTATCAGTACGGTACGTATACAAGGTCATAACAGTAAATATATGCATCTGTTGTTACTATTCAATATTAACGTCGTTAAACTTACATAGCCTCCAGATACTGAACTATTTCATGCTGCTAAGACATCTCATGATATATGGGCATTACATCCACACAAAATATTTAACACTAAAAGAAACATTTATTTTTCTAAAAAGATACGAATTGTATTCATTGTTATTACACTAAGCTCTTTTGAACTATATTTATTATGACTTTAATTGTCCATACACCAAAGTCAGAAAATAAATTAATTTCAAGATTTCTGCACCCTTCTTAAATTGACATGTATAGTCTTTTGAAGTTACTCATGCAATATTTTCTTGCTTATTATTTATTTATTTTCTGTTTATCGTTAGTTTCTAGTCTTGGAAAATTAATTAAATAAAGCAAAATTAAACAAAATAAGGATTATATAAAAGTTATACAGAGTAGTTTTTTTCATTTCTTATGATTCTGGGCTTATTTTTATAAACTACTCTGTACCTAAATAGGGGATTGAAATAAAAAATAGCCATTGTTGAGTAAAAACTAAAAATTATCAAGAACTTCGGATTGATGTGTTTGAACACTGTGAACCGTAAATCAAGCCAGAAGCACTTTTATCTGTGAGATTCAGTCAATTTTTGTTATATAGTTATCTCTTTTGATGTGCTGGAGCCTCACTAGTTCAACAAAGGCGAAATAATCATGGATTACTGGTACAGAGGTTCCAAGAAGATAAAAGAGAAATACATTTAGAATATAAAATGACAAATGAGTCATAAATCAAATGTTAGTAAAAGTAAAGACAGTTAAACAAACGACGTGCTTAAAGATATTTTAGTAATTGATTTAAAAACGGGAGAGCAGATATTTAAAAATTATTATCATGATGAAACTACACTCATACTGAGCAATCAAATGAACCGCAATCACTGAGCGACGTCCTGTAATTATCGGATGAGGGAGGTAACCTGAAGCATTTATTACCTTTTTCCACATTAATTTAGTACCATTGATTATAACATTTCCTTGGAAAAATTGTAGAAAACAAATGTGACAAAAACTGGAGTTCGAGGCTACAGAACTTTGATACCAATCATACTTTATTCTGTAGAAATTTAGATAATTTGCACTTTAACTGTGTAAACACCAACTTCATGTTCCTTATACAGTATCTTGAATTCTATAGTCATTAGACGATTTCATATCATTGAAAATAATATTAAAGAAACAATGTTACTTGTTTTTAAAAGAAATCTACTCCGCTTTCACAGTTCCTCGTTAGACATTTTTCTTGTATTTGGCCATTCAGCAGTGTGATAGAACCACATAGTTGGTCTGGTGGAAATCAGATGACATTGATTCCCTGGTTTCAAAGCTGTAGAAGTTTTGAATAACTGCTTTAAGCATTACTTCTATCTCTATAGTTATTGCTTTAAAATATTTTGTCACCAGTTGCATTGCATATCAGGCAGGCCGTAGCACTGCCTGTGTAGGGATGGCTCGGATTGTTTATCGAAACTATATTTTAAATATCTCTTCAACAGGTCATAAGGATTTTAAAATATTATGCTTTTTTTTCTTTTGTAACAATGTCTATTTAATAATTTAGTCAGAAATTTTGAGAATGTCTGTGAATATCACAGCAAAAAATTTGAATTTCTAGTTCTTCTGCTTTTTTTTTTACTACAAGATAACTAAAAAACCAAAACAGTGGTGTCAACCAATTTCAGTGAGGTGACATAGTTTGCAACGGAGTATCCGTTTTTATAAGTATTAATAATAACTAGTAGTACTTATTTCAAAAAATCATAATTATATTGTTAACGATGTTATTATTACCCTTTAAAGCTAGCTTTCTTAAAAAGTTTTGGTGTTCCTTTAAAAAGCTTAAGTACAGGATGAAACATCAATTACCAGTCAATAGATAAACAATAAATATTACAGTCAAAACTTCATTGTATTTAGAACTTGTTTATAAATGCAACCTTCCTATGTCTATTGAAACACTGCATTAAAAAACAAGCAATCAAGTAAAGAAAACACTTTTCTAAACAGGAAGTAAATGTAGGGATGATTAATATCAATCCTTTAAAACTATACAAACAAGATAATAGGGATGATATTTACATCATTCCTACATAATAGCACAGACAAGAATTAACGTATAGCAATATATATATAACTATTAAATCAAAATTAAGTTTAATTTATCCTATTCTACTACACTGTATGCCTGTGCTATTATATAGGGATGATGTGAATATCATCCCTATTATCTTGTTCGCATAGTTTTTAAAGGATTGATATATACCATCCTTACATTTACTTCTTGTTTTGAATTTTTTTTTATTTACTTGTAGATCATCTAATAGATCGAACTATTGAAACGGTCGCTGAGAAACCGTCGTCTTCGTACACTAGACGGGTTATGGAAAGCTGCAGGAAGGAGGAGTGTGTGTTGAAAATGAAAGCTTTATGATAGAGCATTTTGCAATGGAAACTGTACTGTAGGGATAGTGTTAAGATGCATGTCATCAGAACATGACCGAACATAGTGATATGGACTGTAAATATGCGGTGAGTCTCCAAAGTCATAACGTTTTGAACCTCTGTAGCCTCAGACCAACAATGCGTAGAAAAAGAAAATATTACTTAAAGAAAACCATTGTCTCATTTTTGTATATATTTATTCTTAATAGTTGATTTCACCTATTATTAGGGCAACATTATAAGTAATTTAATCATTTTATATGTTTTCCACGATAACTAATAGTTAGACATTATCAAAATCAATGGTGTTTTGTAATTGAAAACTGTTATTCATCAATTTAACAAAAATAGCAATAGCATATAAATTCGTTTTAGTAGACAAAACACATCAATTCTATTGAAAATTTAATGTTGATACTGACGTTGTTTCCTTCATAATCATAATTAACGCAGACACGAGCCCAAATATAACAAAATGTTAATATTATTACAAAATAAAATAACTTTTTCATGATTATTTTATTAGCCTGACTCCAACTTTTCTCTTCACTTTATAGATGAAATATATTTAAGCCTAATGTTAACTATTTGCACTACAGGGTGCAAAAGTAAATCACAGTTTGGATTTATTCAAAGCTTTTAATTTTTAATCTAATGATGGAGGAAATAATGTATACATATATTTATATTATACTATATTTATATGTATATTATAGTATACATATAATGTTTAATTATGAAACTGAAAACTGCTAAGAGTGAAATATTTTAAAACATGAGAATTGTAAAAATAATAAGGATATGCCAGTAACGAAAACAAAATCTTAAATGCCTTGCTTTCTCTTTTCAAATAAATAACTCATTAATTTAAAATATAATTTACAAGAACACACCATCGTCAGATACACACCAGACAGTAAGAAATTAACACACAGAGAGACATTGGACAGTTACAAAATGGACAAATACTCATCGGTTACTAAATACACGTTCTCACAGTGAAAAATCTAAACTGAATTAAATATAACTTAATATTTGTTATCTCACTGTTTTTAAGAATGATTGTCAAAAACATACTATTGGTATAAATATTACTACTGAAGAGAGACTATGCAATTTTTCAGGTGTGTTTTTCAGCTTCACGAGTTTAGGTTCAGATTGATTTTGTCAAGTATGTTCCTGTCCATTCTGTCACAGTTAACCCATTCGTAAATACTGCTAAAACAATAGTTACTGTGCACTAATTGCAAATTTTACTTAGAGTAAAATGAATTATTACAAAGCACAAGAACAGATTTTCATGAAGCTCTACTTCCAATCAATCATCGACTTCAACATCGTCTGTCAAGCCACTAATTTCAGCCTCATGAACACAGCACGGTCCTGGCAATTTATAACCTCTATAGAAACATATGTGTTAACTTGTTAAGATAAATATCGAAAATTGTAATTATTATCGTACTCTGAAATTCGTTATGTTTGTTAGTAACTAGTCAAACTAATCATCTGGCAAAGAAATAAAAAGAAGATAAATAATGACGATTATTTATGAGATCTTTGGCAGTATTAATAAATAGCCATATTTTCTCTTTATAATATATACTAATCATAAAGTGTTTTGTTGCTATGATAAATATATAAAGTGATGGAAAAATTATTGCTTAGCTCAATATTATTTTTTTTCACTTTTCTTGGCTCCTGTGATTTTTTACGAGATTGTTCATTGTCGAAGTGTCAGAAATAGTGTAAAATGGTTATGGACATTGTATGGTGTAAACTGATTCGTATTTCAATCATTCAAACACATATATGCATATTTATTAACAAACCAACCGTGAAAAAACGTATTACAGAAGATGATCAACAAACATTTGGTAAATACGAAAATGTTCCTTATGTAAGCAAATCTAGATTAAAAGATAACACTACTGACATAATTCACAAACAATTGTTACCGAGTCTGTTTCTTGTTTTAATATTTGGTTGTGCTTGACATTGCGTGACGTAGAGTGCACGAGGAACTGAATGTAGACATGTGCGAGTTCACGATGCCACACACGGATTAGAGCGTCCTGCAGTTTCAAGTTGCTTATCGATTTCTTCTTTTACACGTTATTATCCATTACCATCAAGTAGTTTTTAATAAGATCGGTTTCTTCTCCTACACCTTATCCATTACCTTCCAGTAGTTTTTGATAAGATCGGTTTCTTCTCTTACACCTTATCCATTACCTTCCAGTAGTATTTGATAAGATCGGTTTCTTCTCTTACCCCTTATCCATTACCTTCCAGTAGTTTTTGATAAGATCGGTTTCTTCTCTTACACCTTATCCATTACCTTCAAGTAGTTTTTGATAAGATAGGTTTCTTCTCTTACACCTTATTATCCATTATCTTCAAGTAGTTTTTGATAAGATTGGTTTCTTCTCTCACACCTTATTATCCATTACCTTCCAATAGTATTTGATAAGATCGGTTTCTTCTCTTACACCTTATTATCCATTAAATCCATGTTAAAGCCAATAATTCGAGATTACTTTGTTGGAGCTGACCAGTGCATATTCCAGAATGACTCTGCTCCGTGCCAATGGGGTAAAAGAAGTTGATAATATTCATGCACTCAATACAGTAGACGTGAAATAAAGAGTTAATTTCACTCTATGTGTATTGAAAAGACAACTTCATTGCTTCAAGTGAGGATCTGTCTTCAAAGATACTATGATTGCTGAGCAATAGTTCAGGTATCAACCCTATCGAAAACTATTGTAAGGTAATGGATAATAAGGTGTAAGAGAAGAAACCGATCTTATCAAAAACTACTTGAAGGTGATGGATAATAAGGTGTAAGAGAAGAAACCGATCTTATCAAAAACTACTTGAAGATAATGGATAATAAGGTGTAAGAGAAGAAACCTATCTTATCAAAAACTACTTGAAGGTAATGGATAAGGTGTAAGAGAAGAAACCGATCTTATAAAAAACTATTGGAAGGTAATGGATAATAAGGTGTAAGAGAAGAAACCGATCTTATCAAAAACTACTTGAAGATGAGAATCTCGATAAACATCTTGGTATTGACTGTCACTTTCATAAAAGGTAGGCGTCCCACACCATGACCAGAGATACATTTCCATATCGTCTGACCCTGCGGATGCTTCACAGTTGATTCAAACATGCTGGATGAAACTCTTATCTACATTATCGTCATACAAAGTGCTTCTCATCAGACCCGTACAGGTTGAACTTTAACTAATCTGAGAAGATCACTTTGATCCACAGAGTTAAGTCTAGTTAATATGTTCTTTGGTACAGTTGATCTTATTTTCCTCGTCTTGTTCGTGTAGAAGGGGTTTCTTTCTAGGCCATCTCGCTGGGAGATCAGCTGAACACAGGTGAAACTGGATGGTGAACGCGGTGACAGTGACCTCTGAAATTTCTTGCCATGTTTTTTATAGATATTTGGACAACATTCGACGACTCTGCAGGCTCATGCGTTTCAGAATACGATCATCAGCTGTTGTGGAAGCTTTTTTTCTACCACTTCCCTTCCGACAACCTCCATACAGCTTGTATCTCTACACCCAGCGACTCATATCTCTAACTACGTTTTGTTTGTGATTAAAATGTACATATATATATATATATATATATATAT
>NW_013665997.1:221897-230337 GCF_000517525.1 Limulus polyphemus | reverse complement strand
ACCTTTTGTTTGTGATTAAAATGTACATATATATATATATATCACAACTCTAACTACGTTTTGTTTGTGATTAAAATGTACATATATAAATATATCACAACTCTAACTACCTTTTGTTTGTGATTAAAATGTATATATATATATATCACAACTCTAACTACGTTTTGTTTGTGATTAAAATGTACATATATATATATATATCACAACTCTAACTACGTTTTGTTTGTGATTAAAATGTATATATATATATATCACAACTCTAACTACGTTTTGTTTGTGATTAAAATGTACATATACATGTATATATTACTTTAATATATACTACTTTCTCATCACAATACCCGTATTTCTTAGAATTCACATTTTTAAAAAGTTAGAATGTATATATTTCCAAACCCCATAACAGTGAATGATATAAATCGTCCCAAGAATTTTCACGTGATTAAATTTGCTTCTTTATTTGTGTAGGAAATATATATATATATACACTTTTTTATGATAAGCCTTTCTTCAACAAAGAGAAACCGGATAATTGTTCATAGTTTCAGGCTGGAAATGCTAACAGATTGCGTATTTGCCAATAGTGTTTGACATTAATCATTTATCTTAAAGAGTACATGAAAGTAAACGAATTAGCTTCCGTGCTTGACGTTGGTCTGAGGCTGGGAGGGTAATCATTTACTAGCTAAGTCGCCACACCTGGTGGCTAGACCCTAATTAATAAGCTGTCGTAAGAAACAATAACTCATCATGCTCACTCATGGTTTCAGAAACTACATGAAACATTTCCACAGCGAAGAAATGGTGGTCTACTATAAGCTCAATGGGAAATTTGTGGTCACAATATAAATATATATACAAACAAATTAAAATTGAACAAATGACAGTAACAGAACACCTTTTCTTGGAATATGCGAGTAAAATCGAATTTACGCTATATAATAATGACAAACAAGCAATATAATTATGTTCACGCACCAAATTTTCATAATTATCTTTATTTACTGTATGGATAATTAGATGAAAAAGGAAGTGATAATTCTAGTTTCATCAGATATTTATAGAAGTTGTTTGATGAGGAGAAATTTGTAAAAACTTTCACTCTGCCTAATTTGATAAAAAACGACCCCTTTCTTTCACTTTATACTCTTATATTGTTCCAAAAATGTTCTCGCAAATTTGATAAAAAACGACCCCTTTCTTTCACTTTATACTCTTATATTGTTCCAAAAATGTTCTACGCATTTTAATATAGTAAATAATGTTAATAGATTATTATTAATTTACTACAAATATTAATAAAAATCATACCTCGCACATTTGAGTTTATTTTTACCTTAAGCATAAATTTTGATTTTTCGTGCTGTTTTATGTATAGCAAAAATAATAATTGAATAAATGAAATCTCCATCTACTAAACATAGACTAAGTAACTGCGTTATGATGTACATGTATAGGTTTGGCGGATTATTTCCACGTAGTATGATCTAAAGTAACTTACTTAATTAATTTAAACTTTATTTACATTTCAGTAAAGAAGGTGTCACGGGAAGTATGTAATTACAATTTTATATTTCTGCCTATAGCTCACTTCTTTATTTACGGTCATGATCGCTGCTTTTATCAGATCCATAGAACTCTTTTTCTTCACCTTTTGGGCTGCGCCGAAAGCAATATTTTGACCTTATACCTTATTATTAGTAATTATTTTGTAATATGTTTTTATGATTATTTTGTTTTTAACACCAGTTACACAGTTGAAATATTGTAGTTATAATACTATTATTTCTGCTAATATTTTACCCTTGAGGAGCTTGGCACTGCTTTAGCACAGACTCTCTTTCCTACAATAACCTCCTCAACTTTCTGACAGTAATAATGCCCAATTCATTACGATTTACATAGCATTTCTTCTGTCCACTTCCATATTTTAGCCTTCATTACTCACAAAGTTAACCAGTGTGGCATTTGTTCACCCTATCCGTTTTCCCTCAGTCTACAGGCTATGTCATTGAAGACATCATCCAAATTGCTCAAGAGCCGCGTCTTCCCAATGAGGTGATTCACTTTCTTGTGGCCTGAAATAAATGTCATTACTGGATGAGCTTTCAAGTCTCATGTTTTTCTTAACAAAACCGTTCTCTAGTTTTGGGATGAGGCTGATGGAGTCTGTCAAGAGAATGATCCTATCATAATTTTTACACTTGCTGCTTAAACAGACAACTGCACCTTCGTGTGTTTCAAATTCTGTTCTGAATGAACTGGATCGCCCAATTTTTTACTTTAGCAATTAAAATACTAGATATCCATAACTCCTGCCCATGCAGCCACGGCTTCCTTAACTGAGAAATCAGTTGTGATGATATTTTTAGATCCCTGCTTTATTATATGACTTTGGCTGTGCTGACATTTTTTTACTGTCCATCTATATCGTGCTGCCAATATTCAATGGACTTAAGTTAATACCACCTGTCTGGACCCATTCACTGCTCTTGATTGTTTCCAGTAGGAATATCTTTTTTAGCCTTACTCACCAATGATTTTGTTCAATTCAATTTCACTTCTACTGATTCGTCTGTTCTCTCTCTCTCTCTCTCTCAAGTGCTGATATAGTGAGAGAGATATGGTTGTGGTGTCTGTAAGTATTGCTTGTCTAAATAGAATGATAAATATTTTAGTAATATTGCTCCAACCAAGCCAAAAGTTCAGAGTGTCAAAGGGTTGATTTGGCTGCTATTTTTGTTATGCTTACAGCTGCTTTCTGCATCCTCTGTAATTTGGGCTTTGCTTATTTTTTTGATAATGCAAACAGATGGATTCCATGCTACATCGTGGGCATGATTGTTGCTTTCATCAGATTCATGGGACTCCTATGCTACACTTTCTGGGCTGCAGAATATTTGAGAATATTGGTCTCTGATATCTTTCTCGGATAACAATACGTGAGACATCGTCGTTCTGTGTGTCCATCAGAATATCCAGTTCTTGTGTGTAACTCTTCTGCCTGCATTTGTTAGCGATTTTGTGTTGAAGATAAAGTAATAGATCATTTTTCATTTGGGTAACGAAAGGATAAGTCGATTAGCACTTTTATAATGTAATAACTTTAAATGTAATACACACCCAAAACAAAACATTTATTTTTAAATTTTGTCGTGTGTACGATTAGAATGGTTGAATAGGTATTAAAAATGTGTGACTTTATTTTCCGTATAAATCACATCCATGATTTACTTTTGAGTTCTGTAAATACATTATCTGATGTTTCATTTGATCTTTAGTACGTAAAATTTCATTATTACTTTATATTTCAATGAGAAAAATAGGGGGAAGTAAGAAAAGTGTCACAAAACAATATATTGTATATGGATATATGTATTATTCTTCATACTTTACAACACTTAAGCTGGATTGTTTGATAGTTCTGTTTTGTAGTTAAGCACAAAGCTACTCCAAGGGATATCTGTGCTTTGCCCACCATGGGTATCTAAACCCGGTTTCTAGCGGTATACGTACGCAGACATACCGCTGAGCCACTGGGGGGATCCTGAGCTTGAAAACACCAGTTGTTAGCATAATGATGCGTTACAATAACACAGATATATATTATTTATTTTTGTAGTGTGTAATGTACCACGGTACAAAAGTTATTAATTATATATATAGTGCTATATTCCACACCCAATTAATAATAGAAGTTTTTTATACTTTTTAACATTTTTTTTGAAATTATAGAATAGCTTTTGCTACTATATTTGGGTATTTTAAAATATACATTTTTGAAATATATTTTTGGTGTATAATTTTCGGTAGTGTGATATATATTGATAAGCAATAAACATTGATTCTAGTGTAAATCTAAAATCTATGATTTTCACTTGAGCTAAGTTCGCAGTAATGTATTTGTGTAACATCTATCAAAACAAAAGTTTGTTTGTTGAATTTTACACAAAGCTACTAGATTACCATCTGCGCTACTTCTCCCTAATTTAGATGTGATACACTGGAGTGAAGTCAATTAGTGAACACCTCCCATCATTAACTCTTGATTTACTGTATTCCAATAGTGGGATTGACCGTCACATTATAACGTCCTCACGGTTAAAAGAACTATAAAAACAGAACTTGGCCCTCTAACTGTCATTGATTATTTAACTACGTACTTTTAAAATAATTTTACGTACTTGTAATTCTCCCACTTTAGTAATAAAATTGGTTTATTATTTTTTACAGTTTGATAAAGTAGCATAGGAAATATGAGACTTAATCATTTGAAAAATAATAAATTATTGGTATTATTTCTTTCAAATAAAGTGTTATGTGTAACATAGGTAATATTTTAATTGAAATTTGGATTTTTTTTGTCTTCTTTGGTTCCTTCTTCTACATTCTTAGAATTAAAAATTTTGGTAAGTATTTTTATGTGAGAATGATACTCTTCGATTTTAACGTGTTTTATAACTCAACATATAGTTAATTATTTGCTTTTGTAAGACCAGGTCGTGCTCTTTAACGGTCTGATTTAAGACCAAAATACAACAATTTCTAAAATATAAAATAAATGTTAAATAAATATTTGTGGGAAGCAGTACATAAACTATTTTAATATTTACAGTATAATTATTATCAAATAATAATTTCCCACAATTCTCAGCGGGCTTGAGGGATTATAATGCTAAATTCAGGGCTCAATTTCCCGCGGTGGACAAAGTACAGATAACCCAATGTGTAGTGTAATGCTTATAAACAAAGTAAAATGCAAATATTAGCTGTTTTGTGAGAAAAATATAACAACCTTGATATTGTATAGTTGTATTTTATAAAGCAAATAATAAAATCATCATATATATTATAATGGTTGTATTTCAACCGGTACTTGATTTTATTTCTTAATGTCAGCGTTTCCTTTTAAACAACATTTTTCTTAACCCAAAACATTTCACTTAGCTTCTTTTCCTTCGTTTTTGGTCTATCGATTTATCGAACAGGCTTGCGCTCCTCACTTTCTGAAAATTAAAGAGGGTACAAAGATTTGTTTAAAGAGAGTATACTTCGTCAGGACTGAAATCAATCAACAGTGATTTTGTTTAACTGTCTGAAAGTCAGAATGCAACTTTATTTAGCCCTAAACCAAAAGATTGTTCGATCACATGCATCCATACGTAATTACTTTGTGTTATTGTGTCCACATTGATATATATTCTTAAGAAACAGCATAAATACAACTTATCAAATGTTTATTATGCTGTAACAATTTGAAGTATGTTTCGAAATGGCAAGCATCGGATAACTGAATATTATTTTGTATAAATTATTTTACAATGGGGATTAATGTATAAACTTAAGTCGATTAAGATTATTTTAGTATCTAATGATCAAAATGTTTTATGAGTCTGTTAAGTTTAACAGCAAAGATAGAAAACTAATAAAGTACACAATTTGGTTTGTCTTTTTGTTTGATAATATAATCCGTACAACTATTACTGGTTAAGATTAAGATTATTTTAGTATCTAATGATCAAAATGTTTTATGAGTCTGCTAAGTTTAACAGCAAAGATAGAAAACTAATAAAGTACACAATTTGGTTTGTCTCTTTGTTTGATAGTATAATCTGTACAACTATTACTGGTTAAGATTAAGATTATTTTAGTATCTAATGATCAAAATGTTTTATGAGTCTGCTAAGTTTAACAGCAAAGATAGAAAACTAATAAAGTACACAATTTGGTTTGTCTCTTTGTTTGATAGTATAATCTGTACAACTATTACTGGTCATCCTACTTTTTACGTCTGTCTACAATTAGTTTAAACTATCTCTTATTACTAACTTTGACTTAAATATACACACACAGAGTACTACTTGTAAACCTAGTTAATGTAAGGTTTAGAGCATGTTTATTTCGCATCTATATGTGTATTAAAAGACTTACTTATATGGGTATTTAACGTGTAATATACGTAACTCTTTAACAGCTTAGTTGTTTCTTGAGACCAAAATGTTTTTTTTTTATTTTCATAATAGAATCACATTGTTTACTTCAACAGTTCAACTTGAAAAATTTGTTAAAAGTTTATGTAGGTGGGTAATTTATTCTTTTAATAGTAAGTTATAGCATATACAAATAACAACTACACTTTTTACCATATCTGATTCCACATTTTGTGTTAGTGCTTTGTAAACATTTTTCGGAAAACTTCTTAAAATGCCATAATAACACATTAAACCAGTACATTTTGCAATTTCAATATTGTAAATCTCCAAATGCTAAAACGTAAATATTTTAGTTAACAAGGAAATTAACACAAACACTGATTGTTTGTTGACGTTTTCCTAGATAAATACAAGGAAATTAACACAAACAGTGACTGTTTGTTGACGTTTTCCTAGATAAATACAAGGAAATTAACACAAACACTGACTGTTTGTTGACGTTTTTCCTAGATAAATACAAGGAAATTAACACAAACACTGACTGTTTGTTGACGTTTTTCTAGATAAATACAAGGAAATTAACACAAAAACTGACTGTTTGTTGACGTTTTCCTAGATAAATACACGAAGTCTTACCTTTTCATTGATATTCTTGGATAATCTACTTCACCCAGAAAGCATCATGAAACCATTTTAACCATAAGTGATTTATTATTCGAAGCCTAATGATGAAAAGTTAGTCACAAAAATCAATGTTAGTTTGGATGTGATTGATTGCTGATTATCCTTTGCCTAAAACATAAATGCAACAAAGAATTGTTATTTTACCAGACATTATCTTTCCTTTTTTCTTTCTTTAACGCCTGTTGGGAAAATATTTATTGAAGAGGGGAAACAAAACTTGCTTGATATTGGTTTTTCTTGATATGCGTAAAGCTAAAAATATGACTATATTTTGATGTATACGATGTTCTAGCCTTACATATGCATATAACTTGTCAGAAGAAAGTCAGTAACTAAACAAATAATCAGTTAATAAATTAAGTTGATAAAACTAATTCTGGCATGGAAATTAAATACAACTCCATTCAAATGTTATCGTAGCAGTGCATGTGTATGGTAATTAGTTGTGACCTAAATAATCTCCTCTTGTCGTGTAATAGTTGATTGTAAATAAACACCAATGGACTTTCTGAAACTTTTGTTTTTTAAAGAAAAACACTTGGTTAATTTGTAGCTACACAATTTACTTTCCTGTCCTTCTCTTACCGGTAATCATTAGAGCCAATCCGCAATCGTCACGTAGTTATGCTAATGTCTGGCCAAACCGAAATTTGTTCTAAGCTCTCGGGAAAGTTCAGCTAGTAATTAACATATATATATTTTCATTTCACTATGGCGTACAAAGTAATTCATTTTGTTAATTTTTGCTTCCTGTTTTGTGAATAATAGAAACTGAAACCTCTTAAGCGACTAACCCAATTATTATCAACAATTAGTAATAGATCCAACTTCCAACACAAATACAACCCCACCACATTTCAGCTCAACCATATAAATTTCATTAAACGTTATCCAAATAAATTTACTAAACAAATATATCATTGTTCTGTCATTAATCTTAATATTTAGGTAGGAAACTGAAATCACTTGATAATTTTTTTGTCACAGAACAAGCTTACTCATTGGTTAAATGTAGTGTGGTATGCTAATTTTCGAATTGAAAATCTAGTTCGAACTTGTTTCTCAGTAAGTACATATAGCAAGAGAAGACACTTCAGAACTCATTCAAAATTGAGCTTATAAGTGATGTTGCTATGTCTGAAATGAACATTGGTAAACGAGTAAAGGAAGGACATTAATCTAGAAAGTTTGTTTTCAGGACTTCATTTAAATGTTCGTTATTTCTACTCTTCGTCCTTCAGTTTAAGTTGTTTTGTGTTTCGTTATTAAAGAAGATAATTAATACGAAGACTAAGAAACACCATAAAATGATAGATTTGCCCAAAGTTACTTCTTATCCCGTACTATTATTGCTTATCCAATGGTTTGATCTAATTGGAATGCAGAAATAAATATTTTAAGGCACGGATAAATTTTCCTTGTATTAGGAATAGTTTAGGTTTCAAATAAATAGAATAAATGTGACATATCTTCGTCTATTACAAAACTAATGATTTTTTATTCAAACGAAATTTCCTAGTTGTATATAAAAGCTTTTAAATTAGAAAAACCAGTTGGAAAGAACAAGGTCGCTCCAATATTTAAGCTTTCTTAATGTTTATTTATTACATTATTGCACATAAGAGTTGGTTGAACATAAGTTTGAAAATAAATAATAAATAAAACATTCCGGATGTTTTTATAAATATTGTTTATAAGATTTAACGAATGATAGCACTTTGGGGAATAATTATTTACTGAATTTTATCATGGAGAGGTGTATACATTACTAATACGTCGCTCCCCAGTGGCACAGTAGTATGTCTGCGGACTTACAACGCTAG
>NW_013665997.1:216079-221541 GCF_000517525.1 Limulus polyphemus | reverse complement strand
GGTTTCGATACCCGTGGTGGGCAGAGCACAGATAGCCCCTTGTGTAACTTTATGCATAACTTAAAACAAACAAACAAAACTAATACGTCACATACTGAAAAGATCTGTGTGTACTGGTTAATTAAATTGGTTATCAAAAAATTTAGCTGCTACACTATTATGCTTAGACAGTGCTCGTGCTTTATTATTTAGATGGTTAATTAATGATTAATATACATGATTAGAGCAAGACATGTTTATCAAAATCAATTAGCAAACCAATTGCCTATCTATAAAGTAGTTTTAATCTCTAATAATATTTTTATAGATACAAATAACTATATTTTTTATCGTTTCTGATCATCGTAAAAAGTTGGTTTACCCAATTCACTCCTCACGCCCACAAAGGGCTGAATAGACAGGTCAAACACCTCTATGGCTTAAGCTTAGTTGCACCTAATTTTGAAGCGCAAACCAGAGAGAAAGTAACCAGTCCACAGCACCTATTGTCTGAAGCAATCATTCTTAACCGAATTGACTCTTCTCTATTAACGCTGAAAGTGTAAATCGTATTTGATCTCAAAACACAAGATTCTCTGATTCCCAGACCGATACGCAAACAACTAGCCACACAAAAGCCAAAGCGTAGATATAAATGTACAATGTTTAAAATATGTTAACTATTTCATTGCAATAAAAAAACTAAAAATAAAAAGGACATTTGTCTTTGTTTTTCTGCCTTAATTCTATGAAATAGTAAATTTTCATATTTCATTTATTCAATAAAACAACTAGACTGCCACAGTTAACTGCTACAATGAAAATATGTATTAAATACATTTAAGGAACCTTACAGCAACGTTTAGTAACTATGGCCAATTTTTCTCTAAAAATTGGATTACCAGCTAATAATTGTTTCCCAAAAAATGCTATAGAGGAAAAATAATCTCTCATGAAAATTTTTATAGTATGAAATATTATAAAACGAAAGTTGTTTTCTTTTTTGCCTTATTATTATAAGTGAAGGAGAGAAATATGTTTTCATTGCTACAAGTTTCTAGTTCTATATATATATTCTTATCCTGGAATTTTCTTACTGTATCTGCAAGCAATAGGACAATAGTTCAAATGAAATAACGTGCTAAAATATACTGATTTCCTTTGGAATAATTCTTTTAGTTATCACAATATATATATGTTTGTAAACCATTACTACCATGTTCACTTTTCTGTAGTTTTTTGCCCAGATATCCTGTTTTCTGTTCTCTTTCTGATTGATTACAAGTTACCCAACAATATGCTTTGCATTTGAAAATCTTTAACTGTTTATAAATGAATGCCTGCATGCTATATGTACGTTCATCAAACACCAGCCTGTTTAAATGTAAATATTTTCCCAGCCAAATAAAGGAGGGACGACCAAGACATAGAACTTGGAAGTAAGAGTTACTCTATAGGAGGATGAGCTCTATCTCTGTATCACTCCCGTTCAATTAGTCTTCAAACTCGTGTTCAGCACTAATGAGATGTATTTGCGTAAATAGCGAAGTAAGGATTCACAAAACTTGATTATATACATTTTTTAACATTAAGAATTTCTTGATCTGCTTAGAAATAATAATATATATATATACATGTATATTGAGTGGCCTTGATGGCCTGAAATGATTTTGTTTAAGATCGCGCGCACTTTTGTAGCACCTTTGGTTTCAGTATAAAATAAATAACATAAATCACAAATTACATTTTACTATTGAAGTTTATTTCCAAGAAAAATCATCATTGACACCTTGTAATACATTTGAACTAACAACTTTCATACAGGAACTACAATAGCTTAAAGGTTTCAAACGATCAATATATTTTCGGCCACTCCCTACCTTAGCCTAGAGAAACCTGGCCTTTTGTCGAAGATTGTATAGCACACTTCAATTTAAGTGTTGACCGTATGATTTTTATTCTTTCATCTTTTCTTACAAACACTGACACTTTTTCTCACAAAAAGTTGGATACTGGCATATGAGTGTTTTAAAGTAATACTTGTAGAGTAGTATGTTTCATGTGTTAATATTGTGTTAATATTGGTTATTCAAATATCTTCTCTTAGTTTAACGGTGGCTTAAGTTTGTATGTATGATTACAGAAACCCAAGACTTCGTGATGTATAGTTACAGAAACCCAAGACTTCATGAACATATGATTTAATTCACAAGCGAAATAATAATGAACTAATGCGCAACCCATAAAAACATAAAGTCAGATAAATGAATGTGCACAACTAAAGAGAACACGATATACGGAAGATAAACTAACTGGAATGAAGGATTAAAGTTTCAGGGGAAAGTTTAACATACAACACAAAAGCATGAGAAAATTCGCATGTGACAGACGTTTGTGAAAACACCGCTGAAACATTGTAAATTGAAGCGATATCGTGTAACCAATAAACATATTAATGAAGAATAGTAAGGGGATTTAATAAACACTATCAAGTGAGATAAGCCATATAGAAACAATGATATAACCCACCTTACCATAAGTCCTATTAATTCACAGATAAAAAAATACGACTTGATATCTATTATTAATGGTTCGAAGTGTCTTCTCTAATCTTCTGAAACATAAAGACACTAAGTTAAATGTCTCTAATAGATTTTTTATCCTGAAGAACGATATATAACGCCGAACTACTAGTAAGGGCTACGATTAGTTTGCTTTCCAAAAAATATGTTGTTCGTGTTGTCTCGAGAAAACACAAAAGCTTTATCTGTTTCTTGCCTTGTCCATCCAGATATCGTTCGAGACATAATTTGTTGATCAGTAGAAGTACTTAGCATATTCAGGCAGACAAATATTTATTTTTAGAACCTTTATAGCAGTAGTGGTAATCCGCTTGCATCATATGGCAACTTAGGAGTTGACCTTAGGACCCCTTGCATCTTAAAATGTATTACATATATCGTTCTATTTTTACTTACATGCATCATTTTTGGCTTTGGACTGGCAAGAGGTCTTGCTACTCTTGACTTTGGACTGGCAAACGGGTCTTGCTACCCTTGAGATTATTTGTGGACTGGCAAAGAGGTCTTGCTACCCTTGAGATTATTTGAGGACCGCACATGGAGTCTGTAGATTAGTTTAGATTGATTATCCACCAATGTATTATAATAGGAATTTTAGAAAACTAAGCTAATTTTCACATTGATAATGTTCTTTGCCCAGATAATCGTATTGTTCTGGTGGTTGGGGAATGCCCGAAGTTTGAATTCTTTCTGTTAAATCTTGATTCAATAAAAAGTGGCTTATCCAGAAGACACACAAAATGGAATCCAGTATCAACAAATTGGAAACATCGAACCCCAATATTTAGCGCTATTATCCCTCAGACTGACATGTGAGCCACAGGGAAGCAAGGTCGCCCTAATAGTCAAGAATGTTAAGGGTGAAAAAATATGGTTTTGGTTATTTGTTATTATTGTGTTGCTTTAATATATATTTTGACTGACAAACGTATTTGATTCTTTACCTGGTGTTATTCATATATAAGTCGGGTTGGGTAATTTGTTGATTTATTAATTAAGAATTCGAATTGTTTAGTAGTATTTTTGTAATTTCATCGAAAGCAGAAAACCATGAGGATTGAAAAAAAGTTTACAATAGAATAAAAGCAACAAAGCGTTGAAACTGTTTGAGTATGAAAAATTCAACTGGCAATCTGAATGAAAATTAAGATATGAAATAACAATATTGTTCGTTTGTTAACAGATAAGTCTGTAAATTTGAAATGAAATTAATGAGGCAGTGTATTATTTATGTCTTCCTACTCAAATAACTAAAAAGCAAACAATGCGACTGCCTTTGGTCCTGAACAAATACGAAGTTGAGTTCGGCTTAGGAAAGTTGAATAAATAATACCCCTTAAATTATCTATTTTCTAATAGAAAGCCTACTCCGTTATAACTATAATTCTAAATAACACAGGCCTGCAAATATAAACTTTATAGAAATTATTTTGGTTTTAATAACGGATTTTCCATAATTCAGCTATGTAAATTTCGAAAATAATATTCATTTTTTCTATCACGTAAGGATTTTTTTACAGATTGGGAAGAAAAAAAACTTTACTTAGATCAAATTATTATTTCGTTTACCACAATGAACATTTTTATTATCATGTTTGTTAAAAAAATACAAACTGAAGAAAAGGGAAGAACGTTGATATCAAACGCATAATGCTCCTCATTCATCCTGATTTTGTGTGTGTTTGTGTGTGAAATCTATTTGACTATAGTCAACAATACTATCACAAAAACTTTAAAATGACCAACAGTTACAAAACTTTAAAACATTCCTAATAATATAAAATTATTCACACATATTTCTATTCATGATGTCAGAAAAAGAAATCTTAATATAAAACGATAAAAATCTTATAACCCGAGTGCTTTCTTCTTCAGGGTTAAACTTTTCAAAGCGCTTGGGTTATAGTTTTTATCTTTTTATATTTGCTCATATTTCTAAATACCTTTGATTTCTACTATTTGATTAATTATAAAACATAATAGTGTGCAGAAAGTTTGATTTCTAGTGTTTACCGAAAATAATCAGTTTTACTGCCACTTTATGATTTCCAGGATATTTGTGTGTGTGTGTGTGATTTTCATCATGAGATAAAATTAGATCATTTCTCTAGATTATTTCCAAGTCCAAGAGGTTTCTCGATTTATGTTTTGTAAACACCTTTTTTCTATAATTCTTCATAAACAAAAAACAAATATAATACCTTCCATAAACCATCTTCGTGTAACGCCGCAATGGAACATAATTGTAGTTTTCTATACTTTCACTTGCTTCTCATGTTTCGTGGCGTATTATTTCTTTGAAAAACTAATCTTTCGTTTCGCCTTCAAAACAGGCTTTTCTTGTCACGCAAGTGTATATATGTATGTCAAATTCCAAGAACTAAAGAAACTGCAAGATTTGTTGGCTCATTCTTTGACGAATCGCGTGAAACTAGTTGTTTGTCTTTCATTTATACGTCGTATAACTATTTTATTGGTTAAAATGGAAATTGGTAAAATATTTTCTCTTCCCTTGTGTTATGAATTTTATTTACTCCAAAAGCTCCGTTGTACGTATATTCAACTTTTAATGTTTATTTTTGTTTGTCTTTCATGTATACGTCGTTATTTTATTGGTTAAAATGGAAATTGGTAAAATATTTTCTCTTCCCTTGTGTTATGAATTTTATTTACTCCAAAAGCTCCGTTGTACGTATATTCAAGTTTTAATGTTTGTTTTTGTTTGTCTTTCATTTATACGTCGTATAACTATTTTATTGGTTAAAATGGAAATTGGTAAAATATTTTCTCTTCCCTTGTGTTATGAATTTTATTTACTCCAAAAGCTCCGTTGTACGTATATTCAAGTTTTAATGTTTGTTTTTGTTTGTCTTTCATTTATACGTCGTATAACTATTTTAT
>NW_013665997.1:204554-215397 GCF_000517525.1 Limulus polyphemus | reverse complement strand
GGGACGGTGATTCGAACCCGCGACCCTCAGATTGCGGCCTTATCCACCTGGCCATGCCGGGCCTCAAGTTTTAATTCCTGTATTTTCTTGAATATAGAAATTGTCCACTACATTAAAAAAAATATGCTTGTTTCACTTTACATTTGTTTTCTGTTTTAAGCATAATGTCTGAAACATAATACTCTAATAGCGACTTTTACCAAGTAAACATGCCAGAATATTTTTTTCCAAAGTAATGAACAGTGCATTCATCTACACAGATTTGTAAAAACATTTATTTTTTATTTACCAACTGGTTTAATACAAATACGCTTGCTTATTAACTCGTATTTGAAAACAGACAGCCTCAAGTTGAGTTATGATTCACAAACTTCTTAGCAAAAGTACGCCAAGGCGTCGCTAGATGCTTAAAAAATTCGGAGCTCGAGCCAATAGGCGAACGAATTTTCGGCGTTTCGGTATGATAATAATCATGGTTTTCTATTCTGGTTTTTCAAGACGTTAATTGTGGATTTGTGACACTGTCAAGAAGAATCGGGGCACGGACCCCGTGTCCCTGAGCGTAGTGACACTTATGAATGTACGTGACCTTTATTTCAGCAACTAAAAATAACTGCATGAAATATTTAGTATTACGCTCAGTTTTCTCCAGCCGAATTATATTTTAGTATTTAATAGAAATCGCCCGATTTTTACAGTTTCTAGGAGTGTGAAAAACCTTATAGCTTCTGTAATGGTTCAAAACAACAGTCATTTTAACTGAGAATATTGGGGCTAGAATTATTTTATCTTATTTATTTTTTAATCAAACCAGTATCTTTATTTCTTTGAATATTGTCCTTTAAAATCCAGCCATCGGGCCGAGCATTTAAAATGCAGTACTTTCGAGCTGTTCGCGTCCAATTACCGCCGTAAAGAATTGCACTCCGTACTTAGGGGCCATGAGTAACGGTCAAACCCCTGTCTTCGATCTGACAAGAGTAGTACAAGAGTTGGCGGTGGGTTATCTTGAACAGCTACCTCCCCTGTAGTTTATCTGTTAAAAATTAGAGACGGCTTGCGCTGATAGTTCAGTGTAAGACTAGAAGGAAGACAGTAGTCATCTCCACCCACCGCCAACGCTTGGGCTACTCTTTTACCAACAAATAGTGGGATTGACCTTCACTTTATAACGCCCCCACGTCTGAAATGGCGAGCATGTTTGTAGGGTGGGGATTCGAAGCCGCGACCCTCAGATTGCGAGTCAAGTGTCCCCTAGCCATCTGAACGTACCAGGTCGAGACTGAATGATATTTTATATTTCTACTTGAAGAAATTGATGCAATAGAACAATATATA
The DNA here is from genome assembly GCF_000517525.1 of Limulus polyphemus. NCBI lineage: Eukaryota > Metazoa > Arthropoda > Merostomata > Xiphosura > Limulidae > Limulus > Limulus polyphemus. The sequence continues at coordinate 214,059 of NW_013665997.1, read as the reverse complement.
ATTGAACCATCGTATATTGTATACTCAGAAGTTAATATTTAACATTGAATTGCTATAGCTCAATACAGTATGCTACAAACTCTAATGTACTTAATTTGTATTATGTTATTTAATTAAATACTCGCACAATACAAGGAGGTCCAAACAATTCTAGGACTGTTATTTAGAAAAATAATACTACTCATCTAAGTTTCTACACGAATATATCAAAACACACACTGTAACGCAAAATGACATTAATCTCGATCCTGGCATTGTTAACCTTCGAGTGTTTCTAAAAAAAATCGGAATAACTTGTAATTAAGTTTGTAAAGTTTTATTATTATTCACATTTTTATTCATGCTTCTATTTCTCTACATTATTATTATTTCAGGTATCGATTTAAATTATCATTTTATCTAGCTCTCATCTTCCTATGTATTTTATTTTTCTCTATCAGTCAAAAGTTTCATAAATAATGAAAATTAATAATATATTTTTTGTGTTTTTTTTCTCTCTACAAACGAATTCTCCCCTCCGGGAGACTAACGGCTTGAGTTGGGATTGGCTGGTCACCAGATTCAACTCAACTGGGACTTCCGGTTTACATGACGTCACATATTCTACTATATGTTGCATTGCCCAGGCTAAAGGTCAACTATTCGAAAGCGTTCGAGTTTTGGGTCTTATTTTAAGTTTATTACGCTTTATATGTGATCCTTTGTGCTAACTCTTTTATCAAAAATAAAAACACACACCAATATTGGTCAGATATTCTTTAGAGTGAAACGTATCGAGAATGTAAATTTCGCTAAAAGTATAATAAGTCGTATATGAGTTATCTTCCTTTGTTTCAAACTACAGATGTTAGAAACACACATCACATATTGGTCAGATATTCTTTAGAGTGAAACGTATCGAGAATGTAAATTTCGCTAAAAGTATAATAAGTCGTATTTGAGTTATCTTCCTTTGTTTCAAACTACAGATGTTAGAAACACACATCACATATCTTACAGTCTGAATGTAACAGCTTAGTTTCTGTAAAGAAATAAAATAATAGTGTTGTTTGTGTTAAAAAATTTCACTTTTTAAAAATATTTTCTCGTCAAAATACTTCTCAGTTCCACTTGTTACTTTCGGTTCTTAGTCTTATCAAGGATTTTCACCTTCACACCCCATATACAAAACTTTATAAAATAAAGTTTGGAGAGGGTTTGAATAGGTAGTGAAATAAACTTGATGATGACGTAAACTTGTCGAAACGTTGTACATTTGTAATAAAGTTTTTTTCACTACCCATCCAAGCCGTCTCCACACTTTATTTTCTAAAAAGTTGGTTCCTCGTTATCAAACTTACTTGTATCTTCTGTAAATTTTTATTGGTAAATATTATCCGACTATTGCTGTAAATAAACACAACATATATTCAACTTATGAATCATGTTTATTAATAAATTACCGTCGACTTAATATCTATCTCCAAAGTTACACGTATAAAATTTTCAAACTATGTAGCCACATAGCGCAAACACTAAACAAGTCTTCATGCCTTCAGTTGTAATAGGTAACAAGAACGTGCATGAAGTTTATTTAAGATTTTCAACATACAGAAAGATAATTTATCATGTTATTTATTGCAATTCATTTATCTCCAGATATGCTTCAACATGGTCCAAGTCGAAGTATGAAACAAGATTTTGTATACATTTCATATTTGCTTTTATATTTTCCTCGAGATTTTCATTCTTTATACTAAAGTGTATTATCTTTAATTTTGGTTTTATGTGTACTTATAGTGTAAATAATGTTTTAATAAAAAATCAGATAGTTTCAAAACATTTTAAAGCTTGAATTCAGTGAAGGAAGTATTTATACATTTTTTTATAATTATCAGCTCGTGATAAGTTTATAAGTTCCATTCAAATTTACTTTTAGTGTACACTTATGGATCATGTTTAATAAATATGCAAAAGCAGTTTGATTGAGATTTACAAGATGAAATTTTCTTCTTTACTTTTATAGAACTAACATTTGATTGTTATGTTTCTTTTCTTTTTTTTTACCTTTCTTGTTGAGAATGATATTACTTACATCGGTTGAAGGTTTCCTGTTAAACTGTCACAGTTTATCCCTGCTGCACACTAAATATAACACGCTTAAACATTCCATAAAAATAAACGTGTGCAAATAAAAGGTAGTTTAACATATGAGATAAAGCTTTGTATTTCAATTTTGATGGCTTTTTTTTTCACAAAACATATCACCTCAATGCCAGTTTTTCGAAATAATATTAGATACTTTCTTTAGTGTGTTTGCATCTATTTTAATATGTGTGAAAAAAATATTTGGAGATTTAAGATTCACTACTAGCGAAGCAAAGTTGCATAAAGAGGAATGCTTTTGAGTTTTCTTTCATAAAATATCTTAATAGCTTGTAATTCCATGAATTAGAAACATACGAGCATTTTAATAGTAAATCTTCAAACAGCTGGATTAAAGAACTCAATATATTCGTGTTCTGCAAATCTAACCTTACTGCACGGTTTGTTTTTATTCCCACCACCAGTTTCATTCGGTAATAAGAATATTACAACTTGTAATTTTAAACTTGTGTTTCTTACAAGTGGATGCAATAATTCATGTAGGTTATTTTAAACGTTTAGTTGTCGATTTTTTTGTAAGTTTGGTTAGTTTAAAACCACATTTTATATAAAAAGAAATTAATAGTTTCAATGTTATTTCTTAAGTGCATTGTGAAACTACATGTACTCGTCTAAGCAAGCAACGACACAGGACTGCTAAAACCGCAAATATTAATATAATAACAGCGTATATTCTTTAATAAATTGTTTAGGCAGAATATTCATGACGAAACTTTGTAGCATAGACGGCAACTGTATGTTGTAGAGACGCAAGTGTAGAGGACGACGTTTCGAAAGTCTTCCACGTTTCGTGTTCAGGTGAAGATGAAAAGCGGAAGACATTCGAACCAATGCCTTCTACACTTGTGTTTCTACAACAGGCAGTTGCTGTTTATTTTAATGAAGGTCTGCCTGGTGAAATTGTAGTAATTTGAGAAATGTAGAATAACAAAATAATTCCGTTGACGAAACTCTTAACCAACTGTTTTTTTGTCGAATTACACACTTGGCACACTTCTCTTGATGAAGGTTTAACACTTTTATTAGAACTTGCTTATATTACTTATTGAAGTGCCCAATAATATTTTGAATATGTTTATAAACTGGAATTTGGGTAAGCTTAAATATAGTGTGCAGAATATGGATCTGGCTATGGCAGAATTGATTATCATTCCACTATCATTGCATCATTTGCTCACCATGCTAACATATGGTTGCATGTTGTTTTCAATTTAAGCTTTGCTAGAGCCTTTGCTGTACGCCAGAATGTCATTATAAAATGTTTGTAAAGGACATCTAGTTGTGCTGTCAAGGCAGACTAGATCCGTAATATAAAAATGTTGAAGATGACTGGAGTAGCTGATGATTTGAAATACAGCCATACTTGTTATTTCCCCCATATTTATTAGAGTAAGGCTGGTGGCTATACGGTGAACAGCAGAATATAAACGTGTGTCATTAGTATGTTCACGCGTCCCCACATAGAGTGTTGTAACCTCCAATCTTCAGCGCGATGTACTTTATTACCTTTCATGTACACGTTTATGGTTTAGATGTGTGCAATCTCGGGTTGTTACCACAATAATAATAATAATAATGTCCGACTAGATCAAGAGACTTAGGTTAAGTCTAAATAGACATATTTAGCATCAATAATGAACAGCCATATGGCTTAGATAAATATCATTTTAATATGATATGTACCCAGTTGAATTTAATGAAATGTATAGTTAGTGACCTTATTCATATTATTTTCTCTCACAAAGTTATATAATTAGCGACGTATCGTGCCCCTTATTTAATTTTAACTTCATTAGAACAATGCATATCAAATAACACTAATTAATGGTTTCTTTACACATTGAAAATAGTAAGATTACATATCTATCGAAGGTTAATGCAATCACTTGATAAATACTTTATATTTAAAAAACTTGCTGCCTAGATTTTGTTTTTGCTTTACTTTCATCCAACAAATTTCTGATATACTACAAAAATAATCGTAGTTATTGTTCTGAATACGTATTTTTCAGAAAAACACAGAGAAAACTTTTATAAAACGTATTATCAGTATATTAAATATTATTCGTTGTATTTTAGATGAAAGTAAATCGCTTGTTTCCATTATGCGATAACGTTATCATTTTATAACACAATGATTACTAAGCCTACTCTATTATTAATTGGAAAATCTAGAAATAGGTGGAATAGGGGTTTTCTGAAAAAAGTAATTATTCGGATGTTTTCGTAAATCACGTATCTAAGAAAATAAATACTTGTCATAAAAAATTACTAGAATTTAGAAAATGTTTCTAATGAAACCTCATTTAAACGAAAGTTTGTAATAGGTTATTTCATAAAGTACTTTATTCAGTTTAAGATTTAGTAAATATGTCTTCTCTGCTGTTTCCATGAATACATTGTGGATAGATCCACACTTTAATGTCAGTTAAAATAATCACCATGAAAGTAAAGTTTAATGAGTTTTTGATACGCTCTAAGATAATTTATTACAAGCGCTATAAATTATGTATAAACAAACTTTAGCATAAGTGACGAATGCATTTTACAGCAACAGAGTGCATATAGTTTTTTCTATATTTCCTTAACTGAATTTCCAAATTTTCAGTCATTAGAACAAAAAAAAGTAACAGGATTTCTTCATTATCTTTATCAACATATATAATAACGCACTAAAAGGTAACCTGTCTTGCTTTAATTCTTTCAGAAAAAGCAACGAAGCTCTTATTTCGCGTTTTGTATACAATGAAGTTGAATAATATGTTTTTAATTAAAATATAAAACAAATGACCGTGTAACTTATTTAACGAAACCTATAATTCTAATTTTTTAACAGTCTATTCAACAAAACTGAAAATCACAAATAAAACATGATAGATCTGTTTCTTAAAAAATAAATAAAAATGGAACCCTGTATTTATTTTCTTATTCCTCGGCGGGTCAGTGGTAACTTTCCTTACATACAAATCTAAAATCTGGGGTTCACTTCCCCACAGTTGATAGAGCGAAGATAGTACACAGTGTTGCATTGTGCTAAAAAAATTCCAAGAACAACTTGTTTTCGTAAGTTATATATTTTCATCAAAATACACAATAGTCATACATTTCAGAAGCTAGTTATAACAGGTTAAACCTAGGAATCACAAATAGCCCACTGATCTACATATTTATAAGAACGCAAAGTTACTGTTTATACTGTGACCAATGTTTTAATTTCACAGCACCTTTTGTCCACAATGTTTCCATATTTGGTAAAAAATAAGATCATTATTACTAAGATGGAATACAAATACATTTAGAACTGTCAAACTGAGAAATACATGTTATATTAAACATCTACATATGTAATTTGTATAATGAGACTGTAAAAAAGAAGAGTAATTCAGCATTTCACATATTACAACAAAACATGTATAATGACTAGATACAACATCACATTTTTAAACTTATATCTGTCACCTTATATCAGTTCATATTAAACCTTCATTACTTGGTTAGACCTACCAGTACTCTAATAACCTCTACAAGGTGACGTGGCATGCTGTCAATAAGGTTATTGATCTAATCCACCGTGATTTCATCCTAACTTTTCAATAGAAAGCGCTGCAACGCAGCTACAGTTGTTGGTTTAGGGTCGTAGTTAGTAATTTTTTGGCTCAGTTCTACTCAACGATTCTCAATGGGATTACAATCTAGAGGCTTTGTTACCAATGGCAATTTTCTAATGTCCTCCTGATCATGATAATCTTGAATAGCACTGCCATCCTGGAACACAAAGTTAGTGCCAAACCTTGCCCTAGCACATTGCAGAAATATCGTCTCAATGTGATATCTGTAGGAGGCACCAATGACTTTTCCTTGGAGGATAAAAAAAACATTTTTTCTACCATGATGAATAGCTTCCCAAACATGTATTGCACCACCTCCTGTGTATTCCCTATGGGAAATACAGTTTCCCTTTATCTGTTCTTCAGACAAATGACGAAAACAGATCGTACCATCAGCTTTAACAAGCCAGAAACAGAAATCATCTCAAAAGATGACATGTCGCTAGTGTCCTAACTGTAATTTGGCATGCTTTCTTGCCCAAGTAACACTGTGACGGCGGTGTAATTCTGGTTAATATCGGTTTGCATGTAGTCCTTCACGCAAAATTATTTTGTTTGGTCAGTCTTCTATTCACTGTTATTCCGGATACCCTGGAATGAATGTGTTCATGCCATTCTTTTGACCTTGACGTGTTAACCTGATCTAAACACGGTCATCTCGACGTCTACCAGTAAACTTTCATGGAACAACGGTGACGTTTCAGGATTTTAGCTGCCGTACACTTGGAGTACCTTACTGTTCTGGCAATGCCCGTTTACTTCATACTATTTCTAGACAATTGAACAATTTGACGTCCTATAATTTCTGATAGTGACGAAGCATGACTCTACACCTAGTACAAAGAAATCGTCTGAACAAAGCATTGATATGTTTCGAAAAAGATTATATCAAAAATCACACCATTTTATTCAAAACAGGTGTATATGTGTGTTTTGACGAACAAATGCTCAAAACAACTTATACAGACCATAATAACAACTCGTACATGTTTGTCCGATCATACACTACCTTGTCTGTTACTACTCGGACATTTACTCAACAACTACTCTATTCATGTAGACAATAACATAAATATAGAACAGTATGCAAGCATTTTGGCCATGACTGTATATTTGTTTAATGCACAATTGAAGCAAAGAAAATAGCTTGTGGTTTATAATTGACGCAAAATAAATCATTTTTTGATTTCTAAAAATTAGTTATCGTTTCTGTATACTTACTTGTATAAACCTAAAATTTTATAAGTTCTGTAATAATTGATTATCACAATATAGTGTGGATTCAATATCTGTTGAAAAAGTAAGAAAACGTATCATAAAAATCACTAAAAAAACAATATAAATGCAAGAATAGTTACGTTACACAATAACGTATTTAATCCAATAAACCATTTCAAATTATCAAAAATTTATTGCTATTGTTTCTAAGTACAATTGTTTAGAGCTTAGTTTGTTTCTGAACAATGTAAATTGATCTGGTTGCTATGTTTCGAGTTAGTTTAAACATTGTCGTGTTTGTTACTAATGCTGTTTTTTTTAATTGATTATTGACACATTTCTTAGTTAATTGTCATCAACTATAATCTGCTTAATTTTATATAAGGAATATATCTTGTTGGATCATTCCTGTAATAATTATTGAAATTTATAACACCCATAACACATTAGTAGTATAACCCAAATGTATTTAAAAAAAACTAACGTTTAATAATACACGGTAAACATTTAAAAGTGAGACTGTCCAAAGTCTCGAAACACAATAAAAATGGTTTTACTTAATAATATAGTGTGTAAAGATAAAGTACCGTGAGAATGGAAACAGTCTCATACATTCTAAATGTTTATAAATCTTACTGTGTGTAGAGTGATCCAAATCTAACGGTAATTTATCTTTATACTATAAATTATTAAGTAAAATACAAATTCTATTGCATTTTGAAAGTTGGAACACTCTCAGTTTTCAATATTTATTATGTACAGGTAGGCGTTTACTTTAATATATGTATGCTATTGAAAATTTACATCATTGTCGTCCTAATCTTAATAACACCTATATCGAAATTCTGTGAAAAGCTTAGTTTCTATTTCTAAAAAAATAAAAGCTTACTATTGATCATAAAATACATGTTTGAAAAAAGTTTTATAATTCCAAGAAAAAGTAAAGGAGAATGTCTATCAATATATTAAAAATTCCTTTTAAAATGACCAGTTCTGACAAGGATATTACATTTGTTCAATATCAGAACTCATCAGGCCGGTTGTGATATATATATATATATATACCATCAAATTATATAAGCAGCAATTGTTATGGTGTGAACTTGATTAAGTTGGTGAAGTGTAAAGGTTATCGATTTTATATGAGCCATTTATAAATCAGAGTTAGGGTAGATCAATGACGCTATTTTATTTATTAATTTTAACACAAAATACTTCTTATTGTTGATTATTTCTACTTGGATTAGTTCTTATTCATCATTTTTATATCCACTGAACACGAGTACTCTGAACAGAATTGTTGCAGGTGTTCATAATATTTTATCTTATGCAATTGAGAACATAGCCTAAATAGCCTAAAGTAACACTTCACTAAATTCATTATTACAATCATTAGTGTGCAGGATATTAGCTTAGTACTGAGTAAAAGTTTCTAAAGATACATGTTTTGACCACATTTTGTGAAATATTGTTATAAGGATATTCTCAACGTAACCGCGAATGTAATCGACTTGTTTTAAAAATGTTTACGTTTCATTAAGCGAAATATTGGTTAAGAATCGTTTCTGGGATAATTAGATAAAATTCCATGTAACCTTGTAATGATAATATGTGCCTTTATAAAATTACTGCAAAATATGTAGAACATTACTATTTCGAGATTAATATAATATTTTTGTTTATTTTCACGTAAAGTAATTTATCTTGCTAAAGACATCCACTTTCAATAATTTCCTTTCATCACATAAATACTTACCAGTTTATGATTATGTTAGAAATAAGAAGAATCTTTAAGACTTACGTTATTATACATTATCGTTTTTATTGTCTTAGTTGTTCGTGAAAATATTTGAAGGGCGAATATTTGATTAAAAGCAGTATTAATGATCTACTCACCTATAGTTTATATGTCGTAAAACTTGAATAATCACTTTCTGTTATCATTAATTCATATCTAAAGCTGACACTTTTATACCATATCCAATTCATTTAAACGATGATTGAACCAGATATCAAGAGTATAAAGTTTATTTCTGAAGTTCTTTCTATGGTGAAAGTTTTGAATGCAGGATGATGCAATGCTTCTACGAGACATCGTCGTTTCAGTTGTTCTATTGCAGCGAAAAATAAGTTTAGAGGATTTTAATTACTCTAAAGTATTCATACGTATTAGGTTTGTAAAGGATGACATTGATAAAAAACAGAAAAAATAAAACAGTAACACCTTTTATGGCACTTCACGCTCTTAGATGGTGTTAAATAAAACAGTAATACTTTTCATGGCACTTCACGCTCGTCGATGGTGTTAACTAAAACAGTAACACCTTTTATGGCACTTTACACTCATAGATGGTGTTAAAGTTCTAGATATTAAGCCGAATGAATAACTTGTAAAATGCTCAAATTTGTTAATAAGACGATATTTTTAATTTTCAAGCCACCTTGAGATAAATGGCCAGACCAGAGACCCCATAATATTGTATTCAACGTGTGTATGTATATATATATATATATATATTGTTACGTATTAGTAA
>NW_013665997.1:195203-204533 GCF_000517525.1 Limulus polyphemus | reverse complement strand
GGATTTAGTATTTAAATATATGCCTATATATCTCCAATTTATGATATTTGTCAACAAGATTGATACACGCAGTTCCAATTTTTATACAAATACGTTTTAATATTCAAACAACAATACAATTTACAATAATAGTTATTACAAATAGCTATTACAAACAATGATTTATAAACAAAAGTCTCACAAACTTACAAGCAGAATAAAGTATGCTTTCTAGTCTGGAACTTCGATATCGTATCGAGGGTTCACGATGATGACCGAGTTAATTTCGAGTTGATGTAGGTACGATTCGCTTACAAGAAGCTAATTAGCTTTGTCCTTCGTTATTTACCGACCACACACGTCGAATTTTCTACGATGAATTTATGTAATGTTTTCGTAAAAATACTATTGTCGGATGATAATCCACTAAAGTCAAACGATTTGTAATGTTCGAACTTTGTAAAGGCTCCTGGTCAAATATCTAAAATTGTCCGATTGGTAAGCGTTATAACAATCACAGTTATAGCTTCCGATGTGTATAGCACATTGACTATAGCGAACTAATAATAGATACTCCTTCTTTGACGCGTCACGTTGGTTATTTTATAGGCGTGTGGAGAGTTTCTAGAAAATTCAGATTACGTAACAATACAAAGCTACATTTAAGCGTTTACGTACATACACATATTGTTGATTCTTACTCTAGAGAATCTTCTACAACTGTGGATAGCAGGCGGGAGTTTCGCAATACATATTTAACTGTATAAGCTATGTATTTTTCTAAACATAAATTTAATCTAAACAAACATTGATAGTAAAATATATATATAATAATAAATCCGTCACAATGTATATATATACATATCTTGCCATGTTTAAACTTATGTAGAAATCAACAAAGAATCTCGTGAATATCCATGGAAACGCACGTTACTAAAGTTAAGAAGATAAGTTCACTGTGCTTAAGCTTATGTTCCATTGAATTACTAGATAATATTCCATGTAAAACTAAACTCATTAGACGATATATATGGTTTTGCTGTATACTGTTTGAAATGAGAACGGCTTTGGTGTTATGATTAACGTTTTGTGAAGAATGTGTTAACATAGCTACGAAATTGCGAAGTGACAATAAATGAGATTAAGTAAGTCGTTGTTGCCACTGGAGTTAATATTATGTTCTCACATTTATGAAATGACATGTATTAATAAAATGTCTAAATGAAGGAATGGAAGACACAGTAAATTTTACTTACATGAATAATGAATAAAATAAATGTCTTTAAAATACCATTGACTTGTGGGTAGCCTGCCTAGACAACGAATCAGAAAGTTCGTGGTTCACGTCATATTGTCGAAAAATCGGACTCTGCACTTTCGGGCTGTACGTAGTTGCTCTAGAAGAGTAAACAGCTATTCGATTAGAGCAGCGGAGAAGTAGCGGCTACTGTTTACCAGATACATTCTCTCTAGTCTATCAGTTTAAAATTAGGGACGGATATGCGCAGATAGCTCTGATGTAGCTTCGATTGAAATATAGCAAGAAAAATAAAGTACAAAACTTGGTTAAACAACAATTCAATGCATCGTAATGAGTAAAGAGTATATCTGAGCTTCATATTGACTTAATTACAATAGCTCTAGAACAAAAAAAAAAACGCAAAAAGTAAGACGTTGAAACAATAGTTGTCCCGGTGACACAACGTTAAGCCCCTTAGTGGCACAGCAGTATGTCTGCGGACTTACAATGCTAGAAACCGGGTTTCGATACTCGTGGTGGGCAGAGCACAGATAGCCCATTGTGTAGCTTTGTATTTAATGACAAACAAACAAACACAACGTTAATTCTCAAAACGTATAAAGCTAAAATCTGAAGCGTTGTGGTTAAAAACAAAGAACAAAAGAAATAGTAATTAATAGTTTGAGAGACTTCTACAAAATTTAGCATACGCATGAAACTGCTATAGAAACATGGGTCATCTAGTATCATTCCAAATGCTTTTAGTACATTTTACAACAGAATTGAGCCGCATGTAATAAAATATAAATATATTCATGTGAGTTTTACGAGGATTTGAGTCACTTATAAGCAAAGTCAATTTCTAGTGAGAAGGAGTTCCGGTTGGTCACGACACTTCGCTAATACTCGGAACTCTTATTTAGAAGGTATATGAAATGTATGACTGTTCTTCGTGTTGTGTGGGGCTTCTCTGATGTAGTGTGAACCTATATATTTCAAACGCAGCAGTATAAACAAAAATCGTTAGGGGAAAAACCTACATGTAACTACATAAATAAACATGCCTTAAAACAGCGGTTCACCAATTTGTTGATTTATTACTAGGTTTACTTCTGCAGGGCCTCCAAAATCGTTCTGATTCATGAGTAAGTAAAACTAGAATTAAGAGTAAGAAATGTTTTTATTTCTTGTATTTGAAGCCCATATGTCATGCTGTGTTGTAGCCTACAGACTGCATAGTTATTCTCGTGATTCATGTCATGCACGTTTTACTAATGTTATGACAGTACAAATTGCATCGTTAAGCGTCCCTTATGTGACGTCATTTTAGTGTCTACTGATTTACTGACAGACAACACTCTACTGTATAGTGGTGTGAGTGGTTAAAACAGGTAACCCCTCCAGGCGGCCTTCGGACCTCTTTCGGGGAAATTACTATTAAGCGAAACAATTGCCTATTGTCAATAACAAAGGAAAATAAATACGCAAAAGGAAACTAAGTTTTCAGAAATAAATAGAATCATTAAGAATGTAACATAAGACTATATCACAAGTTTCTTCTTTCTGCTGCGTTAGTATTAGTTTTGAATTTAACCTTTTTCTGTATACGTACTAGTTTTTCACACATCATATGGTAAAGAAAACCCTTGCTTCGAGTTACTTTTGCTTTAATCATTCTCAAAGTTAACAAATATATGTTAGCGCCATCCAGAACATTGTTATATGCGACCTTGTGTAAGGTTAGGGCAACGCCCTCACTTGGTCGTAATACCCTACGGTTCACGGCTCTGCCAATATGAAATGAAAATGATCAGTCACGTGGTAGTGCAATCTCGTTAAGCAAGTGCGAGGTTTCATTGCAACTTGAAATATTTAACTTAGTCTGATGGATGATCCTGACTTGGAAACGTCTGAAAATAAGTGACCGTCTAAAGCAACATACGCAAGAACGCACAATGAGCTTTTGTTTTAATTGTCAATAAAGATTGTTTTCATTATGTATTTTTTTTCCACATTGTATCCAGATTATATGTTTTTCCCTATTTTGTAAAATTTCCTGTTAAGTCTGTTTCTTTGTTTGTAATTAAGCACAACGCTACGCAATGGGCTATCTGTGCTCTGCCCACCACGGGTATCAAAACCCGGATTCTAGCGTCGTAAGTCCGCAGACATACCGCTGTGCCCCTGGGTGCTTCCGGAGGAGCAGACTTATCCAGTGAAGCGCTTATCTTCAGTAAATCTGGGTATGCCAGAATAATACCCCAATAATTAAATAATATTGCACGTTTTATATGGTAAGCTCATGCATGTATTGTGTTGAGTAAGCGAAAACTGACGTACCGCAAATTATCATGGATTAGTTATCGTAAACTATTTGCGACAATGTTATAAAAATTCCAACCAAAAATGAGGTCATAATGATTAAAATTGACGCAAAGTTTCCCTCTCTCACATTCATTGCATAAATTATTATATTTATCGTAGAAAACTGAATGTTTTTAACATTAAACATTCATAATAAACACTTTACTCATAAGATGAAAATCTGTGTGTTTTTACAGCATAATTAGATATATATATTTATATCATTTTTGTATATTACAACACAGTTTCGAGTATTTAGCCGAAGCTCTCTAAAGCTAAACTGTTCCGTTGAGAAACACTATTCTCTATCATATCAATAAAAGGCTGTGGCTAAGAAGGCTAAAACGTATATGCTAATAAGTATAATTCAGATATTCAGACATCTGTATGTGTATATAAACCGATTCATCGATCTAATAAGTTTTAGAAATACGTTTCTGATCTAAGTATATAGGTATTATAAAATCAATTAATATCCATCATTTGGAATATCAAGTCGTAAAGTAAATCAATTCGTACGACTATGTGTTTGGCTGTGTTTGAAGCACACCACTTGTATTTTCTTTTAGCTTTATGTGATCGAGTTTGAGTATCGTTATAATGATTATATAGACGAAAGTAAAACTAATTGAAAATATCAATGATAAAATTCTACATTCAGTTGATTAACTTTGAAGATTTTGACTTTGAAACATGCTAAAAAAGTATAAAATGTAATTTTTATATTTTCTTAAGCACCTAGATCTCCCATAAAAAGTGCAATTGTAAAAGTTGTTTCAAGAGTATTTTAGGAATAATAGAAAATTGACTTAAATGTACTGCTCCTGCCGGTTTCTAAAGTGGAACAACGTTTCGGCTTAAATACCGAGGTTTTTGTTTTTTTTTCAGGTCAAACAGACAGGAACAGTCTATTTAAGCCAAACCTATTCTAGTGCAATCTGGGACTATTTTAGGTTTGTTTGTTTTTAATGTGACAATATTTTAAGTAATAAAAATGTTAATAAGTAAACCAAAAGAGCGTTTTTACATCTACAAATTTATGTAATTTTTAAGGCTTATCCTTCTGACGACGAGAAGAAGATTTAAGAACTTATTCTACTGGATTACACGATTATGATTGGCTGAGGTTTATTACTTATATATTCATTATACTGTAAGAACGCCTTAGCTCAACGTTAAGTTGATCACTATTATTATAGTCGGCCAGAGACCGAAAATTTCATTTAATCAAAGTCACTTTTGCTCTTGTTACAGCTTTACTCAGCTCCTGTTTCCATTTCTTCTTGCTATTTCTGTAACAGCCACCGTGTTCCTTCATCGTTGTTTCAATCGTTTGGGTTGCTTTACTTCCGTGTTTACCATTACTCAACGTTTCTGTTTTACTTTCATTCGGCTTTAGCCAGATGTATATTTTTCATCTAGCAAGGGATTTTTTTATGTTTGTTTTATTTTATTCTTCTTCAGACTGGTTAATGCTCAAATCAATGGTAAAAATGTAAAAGGTACCAGTGAGTTCTTGTGTCTAAAGTAAAGCATTTCATATTGATTTGCTCTATGATAATTTACACGTTAACATAAAAAACATAAAACAATTATGGCACAAATTGGTCTTGACGTTAACCTCCCTACCCGGCTATCACATTTCATATTGATTTGCTTTGCGATAATTTACACTTTAACATAAAACAATTGTGGCACAAATTGGTCTTGACGTTAACCTCCCTACCCGGCTATAATTAAATAATGGATGACCATGCAAGTATAAGGTCAATATGCTAATATACGACTAAAAGACCAGAATTCTTTTTTGGAGGAAAAAAATGTTTTCTCCACTCGATAACGCTAGAGTTGAAAACAAAAAAGGCATTTATTTAACCTAAATATACAAATTAAGCAACTATTTCTATGTGACAATAACGTCGATGAAGGATATCTGGATTAGATTATTATAGGGAGATGAAAACTTATAAATACATCTTATTTCATAAACAGAGACTTATCGAAGTCATTTTAACAAAAATACAAGTAACATTTAATTTAAAAGACAAGAAAACTAAAGGTTATTTACCTTGAATACAAAATAGCTTTTTCAGGTGTCACCAGAAAAGGTCAAGTCTAGAATACATAAAATGCCTATTTTTCCAGTACTGGAGTTTGGTTTGTTTCATTTAGAGCAAAAATACATTGATTATATGCTATGTCTACCGAGAAGAATCGAACCTCGGACTTTAGCGTTATCAATCCTTATATATCCACGTGTCCAACCGGAGAACCTAGAGAATAACATGGCAACATTATATTATATCATCTCCAAATGACACCACTAATTAAAGAAATATAATTCATAAAATTATCTGCCCTAATTATTGCATAGATTTATAATAGATTTCAACCGCATACTGAGATTAAACTATTAGTTTTATTTATATATTTAATAAATTATTATAGTTTCAATCACTTATATGGTAGAGAAGGACTTGATGATTGGGCAATCGAATTACAACCTACGGGCTGTAAGATCGAAACTATTTGTCAAACATGCTCGCTCTTTTATCCTTGAATCCTCATTCCCGCATTAAGAGGGAAATATTAAAATGACTGTCAAACTAGAACTAATAGTTTTATTGTTTATCCGTAGAGGTCCTCCTCTATTCACCTACCGAACTTCATAAAAATTGGTTTAACAAGCTCTTCACAACAACTTTTGACACCAGACACACATACAATCAACTTTGCTTTCTTTACCTATGCGTTAAACTAAGTTTTAAGCTATTTTCAATCCTTTACCACCAAACTTTAACTTTGCACGATGAACAATAATTTTCAATACAACAAGCTTTAACCGCTTGATTTTGTCTTTTCATCTTAATGATCAAAGTTAAGGAAACAAACCTCTTTACTCACTATATGTACATATGCTTAAATATATTTGTAATAAAACATGTTTAAATACAATACTTACTACTTTAAACAAACCTCTTTACACACTATATGTACATATGCTTACGTATATTTGTAATTGTTTGTTGTTTCTAATTAAGCACAAAGCTACACAACGGTCTATATGTGCTCTGCCCACCACGGGTATCGAAACCCGGATTCTAGCATTGTAAGTCCGCAGACATACCGCTGTGCCACTGGGGGGCATATTTGTAATAAAACAAATATTAATACAGAACTTACTACTTTAAACAAACCTCTTTACACACTATATATAGATATGCTTACGTATATTTGTAATAACACAAGTATAAATACAGTACTTACTATTTTATGACCGCTCCTAAGGTGAGTCAACGCTAAAATTCTGGATTCGATTCTCCGTGGTAAACATAGTACAAATAGTCTGTTCTATAGCTTTACACTAAGAATAACAACAACTTTTAAGCTGGTAAGCTAATTAATCTTTGTTGATTATCAAACATATAAACGTACATTACATCATATTAGTTTATATATTAAAATACACTAAAAGCGCAAGACAGTGCGAAATAAAAACAAAAAAAATATATAAGTACTAGAACATGTTTTGTTTCAGAGTGAATTAGCATCAATGTCATGATCATCTTGCAACATGGTGATTTAAAGCTCTTATGAAACAGCGAAACGCATAGGAGCAGGAACGGAAAATATTAAATTGTGAGTATATGGTAATTCAAGGCTTCGAATTACGTAACACAGAAGTACAACAAATAATAACGGTGCATTTTACGCATCATTTCTTGTTAAGGGTACAGACAATTCTATAAAATGTTACTCTTCTTGCCAAACTAGCTATGTAGAATACATTTCAAACTATAGTATCTGTCATAGGACATGCTATATATAAGGGAGATACCTTATTCTTAGCACTATGCCGTGAATTCTAACGCTTAACGAAGATTATGAAAATAGAAGAGTAATAATGGATGTGCATAATACGTTGCAATAGGGAACCCATTATAGTAACTATCAACATATATGGATGCATAATACGTTGCAATAGAGAACCCATTACAGTAACTATCAACATATATGGATGCATAATACGTTGCAATAGGGAACCCATTACAGTAACTATCAACATATATGGATGCATAATACGTTGCAATAGGGAACCCATTACAGAAACTATCAACATATACCCAATAAGAATTTTTACTTAAAAAAGTAAGAATCCCATGAATTTATTATGATTAACAAATGTACCGACCTGTTAGTTAATTATCTACCAGTTGTTTTTTTTTATCATTCTTTATTAAATTACTTGTGTTATGTACAAGAAAAAGTCAACGAAAGAAAAAATATAGAACTTCTTGTATTTAAATTATCTATAAATTATATAACAAAGTACAAAGTAAGTAATGAAGAATATTAAAACAAACGAATTTTTCCTTTTAAAATAAAATAAAAGTTAATTGATTCGTATTGAAATAATCATTTAATAGTTTATACAATAGAGTATTGTACAGAATTAAACTTTATATATCTGAATGTTTTTCTTTCGTATTGTTCATAAAAACTAATTACTACAACTAGCTACAAACATCATTAAGGGCTGAGTTAACGTGTCCGGACATGAATCCGAAGATTAGGCGTTCACGGCTTGTTGCTACAAATGTCTGCTCTAGAATTTAAAGCTGTAAGTGTGACGGTCCAGGCCCATGAGTCAATGAGTCCTAGTATTTTCGATGGGTGATGTTGAACACGTGCCTTCTCTCTAATGTATTAGTTCAAAAGTTGGGACGGCCTTGCCCAGATAAGCCTTTGGATGAAATTCTAAGAGTAACCAAACACCTGTAACTAGAACTTTCTTATTTTTAATTAACATTAGAATATTTTGTCATACCAATGTATCATGATTTATCTTTCTTTGTTTTGTTTTAATTGGAAAAGAAAAAACAATCACAATATATATAATATATTCGTTATCAATATATCCCTAGCCTGATGGATATTAAGCAGCTGATTGTATAAAATTAACATGGTTTTGATTGTTTTGTTATTGTTGGTAAACACAAAACTGAACAATGGACTGTCTTCTCTGTACTCACCACGGGATTGTTATAAGTTATCAAGCTTTCTGTTGAGCTACCATTGGGATACATTAATATGGAAAATCTATATCTATTTAAGATTATTATTAGCACTGCATATCTTCAAATATCTCCAAAACTCGCAAATGGTTTTAAATGTCACTTGCAGATTGATAAAGATGAAAAGTGAAAAGGGTAAATTGGATGAAATTAGTGTTCTATTTTCGTATTTAAGTCATGACAATCAAGCTTAAACTGTTATAAGTATAGTTATAATCTGAGAATTGGGATATTTAACCGGAAGGGCATCAAAACGGCCAAAACGAAAAGGCAGTCAAATTCTAGTACTAAACACCCCAAGAATTTTGACCGGCTGAATAATAAAATGGACTGTTAGTGTTATATTGGATATACAGCTAAAACTGCTTTTCATACCTATAACCTTCGATCCGTAGACCGACATGCTAATCATTAGGTCATGCTTGACCCCTGGTGTGGGGATAAGATATTCTTATTATGTATGTATAAACATTCAGATCAATGGTTAAACATCTATATGTTTAAATAGAGACACTATTGTTAGAGTTTTATCTACATGAGAGAGATCTCTTTCGGTGATTATAATCGCTTAAAGCAACTGAAAGTTTTCACATACCGGCTAGAAAGTTTGTTTTTTGAATTTCGCGCAAAGCTACACGAGGGTTATCTGCGCTAGCCGTCCCTAATTTAGCA
>NW_013665997.1:183405-194247 GCF_000517525.1 Limulus polyphemus | reverse complement strand
AAGATGTAACTGTATCCTTGGATCTCGTGTACAGGGTGTATTTGCGTCTTTGGTTCTCATGTACAAGATGTGTATGTATCTTTGGTTCTCATGTACAAGATGTGTCTGTATCTTTGGTTCTCATATACAAGGTGTAACTATCCTTGGTTCTCATGTACAAGATGTGTCTGTATCTTTGGTTCTCATGTACATGGTGTAACTGTATCCTTGGTTCTCATGTACAGGATGTATCTCGTCTTTGGTTCTCATGTACAAGATGTGTACGTATCTTTGGTTCTCATGTACAAGATGTGTCTGTATGTGTGGTTCTCATGTACAAGATGCGTCTGTATCTTTGGTTCTCATGTACAAGATGTGTCTGTGTCCTTGGTTCTCATGTACAAGATGTGTCTGTATCTTTGGTTCTCATGTACAAGATGTGTCTGTATCTTGGGTTCTCATGTACAAGATGTGTCTGTATCTTGGGTTCTCATGTACAAGATGTGTCTGTGTCTTTCGTTGATATTTTCAAACAATACAAGTTTCCTACTGCCAAGCTCATGAAATTTCATGTTTACAAAAAACGTATACTGAATACTTGCATTACTGTATTAACGTATTCACTAATATATATAAGAATACACTAATGAGATATCATGTATAAATTAGCCTTCATTTATCTTTTCTGTTAAATTTATGCGTACATTAATAACACTGTATAATCTTAGAATTTGTTAGGAATCTTATCATATCAAAGACATTAGGACACAGGGTTTTTACGAATAAGTGTATTAAGCAGGATGCATAATATAACATAATTTGTACAATCTGTTATATGATCGTAGAGAGTATAATAAGTATAATTCATAAATATTTTTTCAGCATTTCTAGACGTTTGAATTTTTTGTTTTGTTTTAAAATTGGAATTTTAAATAATTTAATGGGAAATAAAAAAAAACATTATTTAAATTATAAGTTACCCAGAATCCGTTTACTTGACTTTTCTTATCCTTTCTTTTGAAACTGTAAATCTGTTCTAATTATTCTCTGACGGAGTAATTAGTCTTGTAATGAAAACCCTAAAAGTGGTGTCTGCTTAGGTGTTTTAGAAATATGATCGTATTATTAAATCATTCACATTTCATAATGTTCTAAATTACCCACCTCTTTGGTTCATGTTTCATACTCAAAACGTTTGGTTATTTGTATGTATTTCAGGTTTGATCAGTTTTGTAACATTATCTCAATTTTTCCAATACAATATTCTCAGTTAAATGTCACATCCAAGTATTGTATTCAGAAAATTATAAACCCAGTACCATTTCTTTCGTCATTAAGGAGACCACTTAAAGCTTTTAACGATGTAGATTGAAAGAGTAATAAAATATAAGCATTTATAAGCATTCGTATTAATCAAGAATGAAACTCAGCTGCATATGAAAGTGACTAAATATCTTTGAAGTTAAGGTCTAAAACGGCAGTTATATTTCTTAAAAAGATAAACGTCTCTTTTCTGTCATAAGGATGTTTTAAAAAAAATGTTATAAAAGAAATTTAAAAAAAATGTACCAATGAATTTAGAAGGTTTAAGAACTGGTAATAAAAATAACTATTTACTTTGTTAAGTAGTATGTTTTAGGAAGATGGCGGAAGTATCTTGATTTAAGCTGAGTAACGTGATTTACCTTTGTACGTATTATGAAAACAAATGAAAAAGACAGGCATCGAAATACAATATTTAAAAAGCTTAACATCCCAATATCATTTCAACTTTGATGATTAAAATACAGTAATCCATACAGAAAAGGAAGAACAATTCCTATTTAAATTCTAAGACACATACTTTTTACACATTCAACAATAAAAGGTAACGTAGCAAATGGTGAGAAATCTTAACAGCTAAAAATAACTAAGAAATGCGTATTGGAACAACCATCATCTTATTATTATGTATTTTTTTCTCAAAAGATGGAATAAGAGCCATATGAGATATTTGAAGATCGTCTTGTAAAACAACCTCGATATTTTAGTCCTTGTAAGCATGAATATCTCTTAGAGAAAGCCACTTATATCTACAACTAAAAAAATGTATTGAATATAAAATTACAGGGTGTTCACCATCTCCTAAAATACATACCTAATATAGTATATTTGCTCAGTAAGTTTTCTCGTTTCATCATAAAGGGGTGATGATATTGAACACTGAATATATACCATATGACACCCTTTCAGCATCCATCCTCACGTGTGTTTCATTTAAAAGAAAACTGCTGTTTAGTTATTTTATTTGTTAGACCATATCTATTCTAAAAGTTGAGCAAATATAACAACCATTACTTTTTTATATCCTGTTTACTTGAAGCACGATTTATAATGTTTGTCGCTAGAATATTCTTTAAGCGAATGTAAGGCTTAAAACTGAGAGAGAGGACGTTCTGTAAAATAAAGTGTATAACGAATGATTTAGTACGTTTCCTTTCTTGCCTATACAACGTCTCCAGCCGCATCATTAAACTTAAGCCTTTATATTTATGGCTAACATTTCTATATTCTACTTTGCTTTGTACTCCAAACTATGAATATATTTGACATAATTTATAAGGCAAAACACAAATATGCATTTCAATTATACTGAATATAAACTGAATTTTTGTGGAAAAAATGTCGTTAAGGATGAGATTAAAATGAAAAAAGGAATTATTACCCGAAAATCTCAAAATATGTAAATTTCAATTTCCAGTTTCTTTGCTAAATACGAAATTTCAGCATTCCACTTACCTAACCATTTCTCGCAATCTGAGGGCCGCGGGTTCGAATCCCCATCACACCAAACATGCTCGCCCTTTCAGCCGTGGGGACGTTATAACGTGACGGTCAATCCCGCTATTCGTTGGTAAAAGAGTAACCCAAGAGTTAGCAGTGGGTGGTGATGACTAGCTGCATTCCCTCTAGCCTTACACTGATAAATTAGGGACGGCTAGCGCAGATAGCCCTCGTGTAGCTTTGCGCGAAATTAAAAACAAACAAACAAACCTAACGAATTATTTCTAGTGTAACTGAGTGTATGATTTAGAGTTAGAGAATTAAGTATTTTATTTAAGATCTTGGTGAAAATCATGATCCTCCTTACATGTCCATTACTAAAACATTAAATTATCATTTTGAGAAAGAGAAGTCGTTTTCTAGTTAAGAAGTAAACTTACAAGGTGAATTTATTATTTATGTTTAAGAAGTTCCGTAATCTTATAATACTATTAATGTGTGTATATACAACAGAATAATTACTAAGTGTAACGTGGTATTTTCTATTAAGTCATGCCTTTATAATAACATGTTTCATAATACGCTAATTCAGAGAATATTCTTATGACAAGCAGTTTTCATGTAACACAATTAAGCCTTTATCGTTATTACCCCATGTTTATAATGAATGTTTTTTTTTAATTGGTCTTGTGTGTTCTTGGTGCTATAGGTAATTTCGTGTTTCAGAGATACCTTGAGATTGCCTATTTCATATCACAAGGAAATATACGAATAAATATCTTGAAATACGTATCATTTTTCATTATTTTTTATATATACTTTGTAGCGGAATACAAAAAATAACTTATTCAACTGAATTCCATTACTTCTAATCCCCTGGGTTTCGATGCTATTAATGATAGAAACATTAAAGTAACACATAATAAATGCGCCATAAAGATACATAGAGATGACAAGACATATGTGGATGTTAACACATAAATCACTTTTTCAAATAATATTTTCTATTAACAGTTTGTTCAATGGTGCATCAACAATTTAAACGTCTTAAATTTCCTCAGCGCTGTTTCACGATAAAACAAACAAACTGAAATAGCGTATAAAACAGGATCATTAATCCCCGAAACAGCAAAACAATTTTCTTAAAAAAACAACAACAACAACAAACAGCTAATGTGTATCAAATAAGTTTGAAAATTGAATAATCTTTACCCCCCGTGATACTCATTGCAACTATGAATTACAAAATCGCGTTTGTATAAAAGAGCGGAAGAAAAAACATCAAGGTATAATGGTTTCTAAGTTTTCGCACTAAGTTTCATTTTTAATGTTATCAAAAGTATATTGTCAGTAATTTCTTAGTTTACCTATTAAAGTATACGGGTGTTACGCATTGTCTGATTTAATGGTTTCGTGATTGTAGTATAATCAGCACAAACTCAAAATGGGTTAGTGACTAAAGTATATCAGTACAAAATCAAAATGGATTCGTGACTAAAGTATATCAGTACAAAATCAAAATGGGCTAGTGACTAAAGTATATCAGTACAAAATCAAAATAGATTCGTGACTAAAGTATATCAGTACAAAATCAAAATGGATTAGTGACTAAAGTATATCATGACAAAATAAAAATGGGCTAGTGACTAACGTATATCAGTACAACATCAAAATGGATTCGTGACTAAAGTATATCAGTACAAAATCGAAATGGTTTCGTGACTAAAGTATATCAGTACAAAATCAAAATGGGTTAGTGACTAAAGTATATCAGCACAAAATCAAAATGAGTTAGTGACTAAAGTATATCAGTACAAAATCAAAATGGGTTAGTGACTAAAGTATATCAGTACAAAATCAAAATGGGCTAGTGACTAAAGTATATCAGTACAAAATCAAAATAGATTCGTGACTAAAGTATATCAGTACAAAATCAAAATGGATTAGTGACTAAAGTATATCATGACAAAATAAAAATGGGCTAGTGACTAACGTATATCAGTACAAAATCAAAATGGATTCGTGACTAAAGTACATCAGTACAAAATCAAAATGGGTTAGTGACTAAAGTATATCAGTACAAAATAAAAATGGGCTAGTGACTAAAGTATATCAGTACAAAATAAAAATGGGTTAGTGACTAAAGTATATCATTACAAAATAAAAATGGGCTAGTGACTAAAGTATATCAGTACAAAATAAAAATGGGTTAGTGACTAAAGTATATCATTACAAAATAAAAATGGATTCGTGACTAAAGTATATCAGTACAAAATCAAAATGGGTTAGTGACTAAAGTATATCATTACAAAATAAAAATAGATTCGTGACTAAGTAGATCAGTACAAAATCAAAATGGATTCGTGACTAAAGTATATCATTACAAAATAAAAATGGGCTAGTGACTAAAGTATATCAGTACAAAATAAAAATGGGTTAGTGACTAAGGTATATCAGTACAAAATAAAAATGGGCTAGTGACTAAAGTATATCAGTACAACATCAAAATGGGTTAGTGACTAAAGTATATCAGTACAAAATCAAAATGCGTTAGTGAATAAAGTATATCAGCACAAAATCAAAATGAGTTAGTGACTAAAGTATATCAGTACAAAATCAAAATGGATTCTGACTAAAGTATATCAGTACAAAATCGAAATGGATTCGTGACTAAAGTATATCCGTACAAAATCAAAATGGGTTAGTGACTAAAGTATATCAGCACAAAATCAAAATGAGTTAGTGACTAAAGTATATCAGTACAAAATCAAAATGGATTCGTGACTAAAGTATATCAGTACAAAATCAAATTGAATTAGTGACAAAAGTATATCAGTACAAAATAAAAATGGGTTAGGGACTAAAGTATATCATTACAAAATCAAAATGGGCTAGTGACTAAAGTATATCATTGCAAAATAAAAATAGATTCATGACTAAGTATATCAGTGCAAAATCAAAATGGATTCGTGACTAAAGTATATCAGTACAAAATCAAAATGGGTTAGTGACTAAAGTATATCAGTAAAAATCAAAATGGGTTAGTAACTAAAGTATATCAGTACAAAATCAAAATGTGTTAGTGACTAAGGTATATCAGTACAAAATAAAAATGGGATAGTGACTGAAAGTATATCATTACGAAATAAAAATAGATTCGTGACTAAGTATATCAGTACAAAATCAAAATGGATTCGTGACTAAAGTATATCAGTACAAAATCAAAATGGGTTAGTGACTAAAGTATATCATTACAAAATAAAAATAGATTCGTGACTAAGTAGATCAGTACAAAATCAAAATGGATTCGTGACTAAAGTATATCAGTACAAAATAAAAATGGGTTAGGGACTAAAGTATATCAGTACAAAATCAAAATGTGTTAGTGAATAAAGTATATCATTAGAAAATAAAATAGATTCGTGACTAAGTATATCAGTACAAAATCAAAATGGGTTAGTAACTAAAGTATATCAGTAAAAATCAAAATGGGTTAGTAACTAAAGTATATCAGTACAAAATCAAAATGGGTTAGTGACTAAAGTATATCAGTACAAAATAAAAATGGATTCGTGACTAAGTATATCAGTACAAAATCAAAGTGGGTTCGTGAATGAAGTATATCAGTACACAATCAAAATATCGTGTGATTAATATTCTTATCGCCATTCTATTGGTCATACACGAGCAAAAACTTTACATAATCCTGTCTAACGGGGCAGATGTACATTGCTCTAATGTATCTAGTGGGACGCTCCCTGGTTATGTTTTAAAAATGTTACAGGAACTTTAGCTATATAAGAATGAAACATCGTGCAGTTAACGTTCGAGTAAACCCTTTATAAGATTGTAACTCACTGTCTTAATGTCCTAAAAAACACGGGAGACTCTGTAATAATCAGCTATTGTCGAATAAGCGTCAGAAATAAAGTAGATAAGTTTAGATGAAGTTTTCATAAATTCAAGTTTCTGTCGTATCCCAAGATTATCATGAAAATACGGTGCACTTTCTGAAATATCTCAGAAAGAAAAACGAAAGTAAATAGCGGTGTACTTTCTAAAATATCTCGCAAACTGTTGTAAGGAAATATCGGAATTCCTATAAATTCTAATTAGTTCTTTTGACCAAAAGTGAGCTTTACGGTGATCAAATCGTAACATTTAATGTTTACAAAGATACAAAATAATTGAATTGAAAAAAAAAAACTTTGTTGAGTATGAAAGGATGAATCAACAATAATAACATCAGAAAAGATTAGAACAGAATTATAGAAACAATTAAACTTATTAAGTAAAAATTCACTAATGAAGATGTCATACATTATGTACACACACATATATATATATGTATGCAATCTAATTCTTTATATTCTAATTAGAACTGATCATAATAATTAAATACATGCACTAACATTTCCATATTTCCCTTTCCACTGAACTTCAAACAAATGAACATATTTTGACATATTTCATACGAATTTCAATTAATTACTTGTCAAAATAAGCTGAATAGCCACGTAAAAATTTGTTGGTTAAGGTTTGAATTTCGCGCAAAGCTACACGACGGCTATCTGGGCTAATTTAGCAGTGAAAGACTAGAGAGATGACATCTAGTGATCACAACCCACCGCCAACTCTTGAGCTACTCTTTTACCAACGAATAGTGGGATTGACCGTCATTTATTATAACGCTCCCACGGCTGAAAGGGCGAGCATGTTTGGTGGGACGGCGATTCGAACCCGCGAGCCTCAGATTGCGAGTCAACCGCCCTAACCACCTGGACATGTGTTGATCAAGGACGAGAGCAAAATGAAAGAATGGAGTAATGACTGAAAATCTCAAATTAAAATGAATTTTATAAGAGGTGCTTAACTCGTTCATTATGTGACATACTTTAGTTACACATTGAAAGAAGTATCAAATGTTTGTTTAACACTATTCGGTTCATCCATGTAAATCTATTAACATAGTATACATATGTGTAAATCACTGTTTTATTATCAACATTATACACACAAACCACCTGAAGCCGAAAGGTGGAAGATTTTTGAAACGTCGTCTTCTATACTTGTGTTTCTATGACAGGCAGTTGCCATCCATTCAACCAAGTTTCAACACAAACATGTGTCTCTCTCTGGTCTAAATGTACATACAAGTCTCATCATAAGGGGCAGAGTAGACCTTTAGAGTATGTAAGTGTTGCCATGACACTCTCAGAGTGATTCGAATAGGTATTTTCAGTACGAACTTTTCACTAAACTCTTAACATTTTTTTATTGTTATTAAGAAAAATATATATATAATTGGAGTTTATCTACAGTCACGTGCCACCGAATATGAAAGAAGATTATATTGTAATTCTATTTCCCTCTCACTCTCGCGGTGTTGTTTTATCTCATGAAAGTTAATTACCTTGCCAGTATTTGAATGCCATAACTAAAAAGGCTAATATCTCATTTTTAGCAAAAAACAAATCAAATTACTAAATATTCTTATATTAACCTAAGGCTCTTACAAATACACGTTTATGTAAACATCGCAACCAGTTGGGTATTATCCCATTGTTGTGAAAATACTATTGTTATGTAAAGTTCTAATATCAAAATAGAGCATAGTAGTACCGTTTTGTAGTTTCATTTTATTTTGAAAAGTTTTAAAAGTTGCAAGGTTAAATTTGCATAATAAGAGTTTATAAACGACAAAAATAAAGTAGGGTTTCTGATCGTTAGGGATAAGCATGGACTAGTGGTTAGAAAACCGGACTTCGGATCGGAAAGTCCAGTGTTTGAGTTGCGATATGTCGCTGTAAAGCTAATCAATCAATCCTGCTGTTCGTTTAAGAGTAATAACAAATATGGCGGATGCTGCTCATTATTTGCCTTTCCTCTAATAAATAGTTTTTAATTATATATAACTATGCGTGAACCTTAGGAGTCTGTGACGTGACCATTTAGCCCACATGGTGCACATGGCACTGTTCAAGTTGAAAACAACAGTATCGAATTATCCTCGTTAACCGATTATTTTTGTAACAAGCAGCTGTGCTGTTTTATTGTCGAGTTCATGATGATTTAACATGAAATTATAAATTATAATGTTTAAATTAGGTTGTAGTTAGCGAATTATTACTCCATATTCGTGCATAGCAAATAAAAAATATATTACTGGGGACAACAGATTGACGTTTATTATCATATCAGTTACACTTGCTGCCAAAAATGCAACATTCTATGGGTGAGTAATGTTATCATGCACTATAATAGTATACATATATAACCAAAACATCAATACTATTCACTTGAGAATACAAATAATGTTATCATACACTATAATAGTATATATATAAATACATATATAACCAAAACATCAATACTATTCACCTGAGAATACAAATAATGTTATCATGCACTATAATAGTATATATATAAATACATATATAACCAAAACATCAATACTATTCACCTGAGAATACAAATAATGTTATCATGCACTATAATAGTATATATATAAATACATATATAACCAAAACACCAACACTATTCACTTGAGAATACCGATAATATAGCATTGGAATATCAGACTATACAATTTTTTCTTTCCATTTCAAAGGTCACTCTTCAGGATATAATTTTACTGAGAATTTATAATAAAAACGTACAAATACCGTTTGTCAACTAACCACGAATAACCTGAATTAAATATATATAGTTTCCAAATGTACAAACATATAATACACTCCATATATAGATTAATTACGTAAAAATACTCAAAAATAAATATAATTATTCAATATACTTTCCTTTTTAAATTAAAATCTTATTATAATTAAACTTTCTGCTATTATAATAGAAATTCAACATATTTATCCTATAATTTCATACTCTTAGTTACTTTTGTCCTTTTTTGTAAGTATTAGTAATAGTTTTCAAGCCTTCTACTCACTTTACACAATTAGTTACTTTTGCCCTCTTACTACTATCTATTTAAATTGGCGCCAAAAGATATTTTTTCGAAAAAAAAATAATATTTCATGTTTTATAGTACATGCCCCAAAAAGGAAAATGTGAAAATATGGTTCTTTTCGAATTTTCATTTTATTTTTTTTCAAAATACACTTATTAAAATGTTTGCTGGCATATAGTGGGGTTTTTCAGGCCATCTAACATGGAATTTATGTAAATTTATCCTTAATATAGAATTCACCAAAATTTACACATTTTAAAAGATACATTACGTTCTTAGAATTGCAATTAAATGAGTTATTAATAAAAATAAAATGTGTTTATTATTGTTTTGGTAGTTTTCATATAACTTAAAACACAGTTCTTTCTGTCACAACCGAGACAACCTTCTTTAGGTTTATTCAATAATCCATACAATTTTTTAGGTTGTCTTCTTGATAAAATAATTTTATTATATTTAAATATACCTTTAAGTTTTTTATCTACTATTTATTTTAATTCTGTACTAACAAATGCAATATCAATATGTACATTTGAACAGTGAGTCACAACAAAAGGTATAATATTCTCTTTAGGTTCACTAATCTCTCTGTTTAAAAGTTTTTAATTAAAAACGTTATTCTTAGCAATTTCAAAACCTCCTAATATAACTTTTTTTTTAGTTCTAATAACGTATAAGGTCTCGTTTCTTCACTGGAAACCAAATAGGGAAAGCATGATAATATAGTTATTTTAGAATTTTAAATTTTCTCAACATTCATTAATTAAAATGTTTACTGGCATATAGTGGGATTTTTCAGGACATCTAAGGGGGTTTGGGCAAATAAAATCTTAGAGTTCACATCAGCTAAAACTAAGATGTCTATAAGTACTTTCTTATTAAAATATTTAAGTTTCTTATTCACGTAGTAGGCAAATCAATCAATAAATCAATAACTGAAATTAATTGCTTTAATAATGTATTTGTGACAATGATATCAATCAATGACTATACCTTAGATGCGGGTAATTGAATATGCTGTATACTAAGTGGTCTGTGTATTCCTGGCCCGGCATGGCCAGGTGGTTAAGGTGCTCGAATCGCAATCTGAGGGTCGCAGGTTCGAATCCCTGTCACACCAAACATGCTCGCCCTTT
>NW_013665997.1:175805-183173 GCF_000517525.1 Limulus polyphemus | reverse complement strand
CGTGTAGCTTTGCGCGAAATTCAAAAACAAACAAACAATACTGTGTATTCCTTAAAGCAACAAACAGAATTAAACGTTTCATATCCGTTAATAAAGTTATATCGGTCTTTAATTTGAAAAAAGTTCAAATTTAAGCTTCTTTCTTTTGCATTTTAGAAAAAAGCCACATTAGGCTATCTGCTTTGTACACCGTGAGGAATCGAACTCCGGATTTTAGCGTTGTAACTCCGTAAACTTACTGCTATCGCACCATAGAATTTTACTGCATGTTTTTTTAAGTCTGAAGTTTCAACCGCGTTTATCGGTTCGTAAGTCGTAAAATTAATCAGAAAGCAAGAAGAAAATACTTCATATTTGGTCACCGCTGATTCTTTTTATATGTTTTTGATCGATAGACATTTTACCCAATATTTTAAACAACGTGTATTAAATAACATTTCAATATAATTAACATATCATTCCTGCGTATTTAGGTTATTACTTTTTCCTGACTCGAAGAATGCGTAGGTACAGAGGTGACACCAAGTTTGTTTGTTTTTTTGGAAATTCTCATTTCTATGTATTTTTAGTTATTGAATCTATAAGAGAATGGTATTAATATCGTTATCAGCAACCGTTTTATTTTAATAAAGAATAAAATTGTGTTATAAAACTGTGCAATTATTCATAAAATAATTATTTAATTTGACAGTTTGTTTGAAGTTAAGCACAAAGCTACACAATAGGCTGTCTGTGCTCTGCCTACCACGGGTAATCGAAACCTGGTTTCTAGCGTTGTAAATCCACAGACATACCACTGTGCCAATTGGTGGGCTAATTTGACAGTAGCGTCACATTAGCGTATACCAAAATAGAAATATTGAAGCTTATGTATATAAGAGATAGTTAATTTTTTTAAGCCCAAAGTCACAGAATGGGCTATCTGTACTGTGCTAGAGACTTACCTTTGAGTTATTGGGTCTTGGATATAAGAGAGTAAGCATTTTTTTGCGATGTCTATTCTTGATTATCATCAAACGTGCAACATAAAATCACTAATAATATTCGTTGAGTAGTTAAGTTTCACATATATATAACATGAATATGGTAGAACTTCATATATTTTAGACGTATTTAGAAATATATTAGCATTTGTTAAACAATGCTTCCCCTAAAATTCATTGAGCAATGTTAATAAATCTATAACCATGAAAGAGATCCATAAAAAAATAGCTTTTTATGTTACTACTGTTAGCTGTTAAAAATATGGAAAATGTGTTCTATAAAAATGAGGAGACGTGAACAATTTACGAATTCAATGTTGTGTATGCGAATTAAATATAGATCACAGTTTGAATAATTCCATTGGAAATTAAAATTACAAGTACTTGTCATACATGTATCGTAAAGGACAAGTACCTTGTAGAGGTCAGGGATAAGAAAGAAATATATACTATTCGAGTTGGATCGTTCCATGGTTAGGAATAGCTCACACATCAGAATATGTATAGAATTGGGAGCTAAGTGTCGGGGAATGACAACTTATTAACTCATACAAGAATAGTCAAGAAAGTTTAGTTGAACAAATGAGACTCTTTTGAAATCCTTGCACAACGCATTGAAATAATATATTTAAACACAGAACTTAGGGTAAAGATTACGTCATCTTCACTTGACGTTTCGATCCAATGAACTGTAAGTTACGGCATGCTCACGAAATTAAAGTACGATTACATCAAACATTGTGGCGAAATGTTCGTAACAATGTGTAAGCCCCAGAAATTTCAAGAAGGTTCCATCCAAGTCACAGTTACCATAACGGCAGAAACAATCTCATTCTGATATACTGTGGCCATCATTCATACGTATAAAAAAATCAGAAATACAAGGTAATACAATAAAAATATATACATCACTAGAATTTTTATGTCTTTGAGGTGATTTGTTTTACAAGAACTGTTTACTTATCAAAATTACATCATCATCTTCTTAAAGTTATTGATTCAAAACGATAAACGTTGTTGCTATAGGAAATATTTAAAGTGTTTCCAACTTGTAAAAGAAAATGTAATATTATCCGTAAAATATACTCGTGGTAGGAATTTGAAGTACAAAAACAACAACTTATATTTGTCGTACTGTGAATGTTTTTTATTTAGAGTTTGAATAAAACTGCCTAAACTTGACATAAAATTATCCACGGCAGTTTTGAAACTGTAAGTCCATAGTGTAATTTTGTTTTAATCAAAGTAAACAAGTCTCAGAAGAGTAAAACACCATGGAGTTAGAGAACTGTGAAATGGATAAAATCGTTATTGGATAATTATTGATAAACTGGCATTCTGTCGCAGATTACTTAATTTGAATGTTCTTTAAAACTAAACTGATATACAGTTTATCTTGCACAGATGTATTTGTTAGCACAAAATAAATGGAAAAGTTAAATTTTCTGATTGTTTTCTTACTTTTCTTTAGTAAAGTGTAGCTCTTATAATAAAATAAATAAATGACATATATAAATAAGTGATATTTGATTGGTTTTTTTTTATAAAACTTGTTTTAAAAGAAGAATCATGCCGATGACAGAATGAGAAGTAGGGCTAAATTATAGTAAAACAACTTAAACGTTTTTCAAGAAAGAAATTTATCAGTTTATCTGTCAAACATATATCGTTTTGAAGTTGTATATTTAACTTAAATTACTTCATTTCTTTAATAAATGTGTCACTCGTGTAATGATGTTTTAAACCGATTTAATACACCTTCTTCCCATTCCCTGTAAACTTGATAACATGATTAAGTTTTCGACAAATAATGCCTGAAAATTAGATTGTATTTAGATTCTTGAGAGAAATCTGTTTTGAGTTTAAGATTGTTAGGTAATCGAATGTCGTCAGTACTGATACACGTATGGAATGTAATTTGAAATGAATCAACTCATAATTAACGTCAAAAGTTATTATGTGTCATCTTAAGAAATTTCAATAAGATTCAGGATTACACATTTATGAAAAATCTAATTGCAGTAATTATCGAAGAGCTTGTAAATATATGTATATTTGCATATAATTTACAAAATATTGATAAAAATGACTAAAAAAATGGGCGTTTTATAACACTAATAAATGTGTCTTTCTTAATGAACAATCTGAATAGGAAAAAATTAGGTTTATATACATTTACATCCTTGTATAGGTTTTGCAGTTAATATTCCTTTCGACTATTCTTTTGTTTAACACAAATTGAGGTTTATATATATTTCCATCATTCTATAGGTTTTGCAGTTAATATTCCTTTCGACTATTCTTTTCTTTAACACAAATTGAAGTTTATATGTATTTCAATTATTATATAGGTTTTGCAGTTGCGATTCCTTTCGAGTATGCTTTTGTTTAAGAAATTTATTGATGCACTAAATGCGTGATTAATCTGTTGAGTACTTGTTTTTATTTACATTTCATAACGAATGAGGGTTCGGCATGCTTGTATTAAAATGAACAACGAAGAAAAAACTTGTTCTCTAAAACAGTAATGTAGTTGGAAAGTAGTGTAACGATAAATCAGGCAAACATCCACTGTTTCTTTCTCATGAAATCTTTCCTTAGCCTTCTCATCCATTACCTGACTAGGGTTGACACAGAGGAAGGGTTCGCCTGTACAAAAAGCATAAACGTATTTCACGGTTTTACGATAGTTTAGTGTACCTTAATATCAAACTATAAATTATCCCTGAGTTTGCAAGAATATAAAGGATGAGATTGCTGTCACTATGACTATGAAGTGGATACACATATATAGAGAGATCAATACCACGTGATATTGAAGGAATTTAAAATTTTTCTTCGTGCACGTAATAGTGCGTGTGGAGCTTATATGAGAGCGGTTTTCTACATGTCAATCCGAGCTGCTTTAGAACGTTTATGAAATGGACTTGACATAAGCAATACGTCACTATAAAAATAGTGTTGTCTCTCAATATTTGATATGTATTCTGAAAACTAAAAAAAAACAAAAAACATTGCTCTTTCAAATAATTTAATCACGACTCTTAACCAATAAAAAAAGTTCGAAAAATTGATTCGTTTTTTTTTTCACTGATAAAGTTAAAAAAAAAAAGAATATCGTGAATGTAAACTACAATGCTTAGAAATAAATTGTGTTATGAGTTTTAAATATATTTCTAACCGAAAAGAAATATTTCAAAAGCACCACGACAATGTCTACATTTTAGTTTTACTTATTATAATCTAATGAATAATAAGTACGTAAAGTATGTCAGTGTCGTAATATTTTAGTTATATTAACGTAATTCGTACAACAAACTCCACGACTTTGTTAGATTCATCAATTATCTTTGTTGCTCTTTGTAATATAAGTATCGCATTGATTTTAAGTGACATAGTATATAAATTACTTAGAAGATTTATTTATTTTTCAAAAACGTTTAGATGTAGACCATACAAACTCGTTCATGAAATTATTATAAATTGCCTTTTTAGTTCATTTGGTGATATCGTAAAAAATCATTTTTGTGATTTCGCACACTAACTTAGACATATAAAACACTCTCATTTATTCGAACACTTGTAAACTGTCTTTCTTTGCATCATATTTACATTCGTTATCATTACAGAAATTTAGTTTTACTGACTAAGTTTGATTTACACTACAGATTAAGTTTCTTTATTTTATGAAACTTTATGAGGTATGAAATATTAAAGAGCTTGTTTTACAGCTTAAAAATCGTTGCATATAAAGTGAAGACATACTGTCAAGTTGTCTGATGGCATGAAGCGATACTTAAGTACTGACACAATTTTCAAAGGATAAAAACCAGCACCAAACATTCGTTCAGGATTACAAGACACGTGATCAGCACGTGTGCATTACAGAAAAAGTTCAATATTCATTTTAGCGAAAGCTGTTTAGGCATAAACTCAAAGAAAAGAAACTGTCCAAATTCTTTGAAACTTATCTTGCCATTTTTGGAAGAGGGGAAAACCTCAAAATATATAGATTATAAGAAAATAGAAGCATAGAATTTCAGAAAGAAATCGGATTGAAATGTTAAAAGGAAAGAAGACTGAAAGTGGCATTTCATTTTTATTTTCCACGGCTTAAAATGAATTCAAAGGGAACTGAGTAAAAGGAGCATTGAAAGATATTCAATGTATGTAATCAGAATGCATGTAAAACCCAGATTTATTTCAGAGTAAAGACTAAAAAACCTCTTTTCGAAGAAAACGGATAGAATGGAAGTGAAATGAGGTTCTAATACAATAATACATTGGAAAGTTGTTTTTCTCTAAACAATTATGCATCATAATTAGAGGTTATTGTGAGTTTATAGGACGAGGATTAATATATTGAAGGTTATTGATGAACTGTCTGCAACTGGAAACAGCACTGTCTCTCCAAAATCAAGTTTGTTTGTTTGTTTTTTAATTTCGCGCAAAGCTACACGAGGGCTATCTGCGCTAGCCGTCCCTACTTTAGCAGTGTAAGACTAGAGGGAAGACTGCTAGTCATCACCACCCTCCGCCAACTCTTGGGCTACTATTTTACTAACGAATAGTGGGATTCACCGTCACGTTATAACGCCCCAACGGCTGAAAGGTCGAGCATGTATGGCGGGACGGGGATTCAAACCCGCGACTCTCAGATTGCGAGTCCAGCGCTCTAACTACCTGGCCATGCCGTGCCTCAAAAAACAAGTATACGACATACACACAATCATGGCTGTGTGTATATCATGCATTGTCATACTATAATATATTAGATTCGACCATTGTCATACTACACCACATTAGTTCAGATTGGTTTAGTGCATTGTCATACTATATTAGATTCGACAATTGTCATACTACACCACATTAGTTCAGATTGGTTTAGTGCATTGTCATACTATACTATATTGTATATCATTTATATCTTGGAATGACAATTCTCGCAGTTGAATGTGTGTACCATATTTGTATTATAAAAATAAAACGTATTCAGTTTTTCTGTTTTCAACATACGTATTAGATTGTTCATTGTACCACTTGTACTTGCATTCCATGAAATGTTTAACCAAAAGTAAGCTCCTTAAATAATGTAAATGAATCACAGAATATACTGTTCACTTTGCAAACATTATCTTCCAGGCTTAAATAAGCTTGCACTTAATCTGTTTGATTTTAACTTGAGAATGTAAGCACATATTAGCTACTTGTTTCCTGTATATTGCTGAAAAGTAATTACTATGTGACTTAATAAATTATTTTTCAACGGTCTCTTGTTTGCTCTATGGAATTATAAGATATGCAAGATACTCATGCCTCAAAGAGATAGGAAGCAAGACCTTATAACACCATTGTATGTGTAATTCAATTATCAGCTTAACCATTGTGCTAGTTAAGGAATAAGAACTATTGGCACACATTTATGTAAGATGACAAGAAAGGAAGCTATTTAAAGGAAAACAATAACACAAACGTGCTTGGTGATTGAAATCATAAGTTTAACACTTTCATCTTTAACATAGCATTTAAAATTGAACATATCCATTTTTCCATCAGATAAAATGAGATAACACTAATATAATAGCGTATGAAACACACGCAAGAAAAAGTATGATTAAAGAAAACTTCTATGTCCACGTAACTGATGATATACTCATTCAATCCAGTATAGAAGTTAGCGAAAGCTGGTTATCCTTCTTGAAGACATCGAAATAAGTTAATTGATTCAAGTTTTAACTTGGGAGACTCTAGAAGAAAGAATCACACACTGATCACTCTATAAAAAAAATCTCAGGATCAAATCCCGATCACTACAACCACATATAATAGCGTATGAAACACACGCAAGAAAAAGTATGATTAAAGAAAACTTCTATGTCCACGTAACTGATGATATACTCATTCAATCCAGTATAGAAGTTAGCGAAAGCTGGTTATCCTTCTTGAAGACATCGAAAGAAGTTAATTGATTCAAGTTTTAACTTGGGAGACTCTAGAAGGAAGAATCACACACTGATCACTCTATAAAAAAAATCTCAGGATCAAATCCCGACCACTACAACCAAAAAACATATTCCTTTTTACGAAATATCTGATGACGGAAGCAGATTATCACTGACAACGTAAGATAAAAATTATATAGCAAATAGTATCTATTTGTCAGAAATTATTTTCATGTTTCTTATAGAATTATGACAACAGAAGTTGATCGCGAAGTATTCTCACTAAGAACTAAGTTCAGCGGTATTCACACTCGTCTACCATGATGCATCAAGCGTGTTTATTATTAGAATTATGACAACGGAATTTGATCGCGAAGTATTCTCACTAAGAACTAAGTTCAGCGGTTTTCACACTCGTCTACCATGATGCAACAAGCGTGTTT
>NW_013665997.1:162190-174918 GCF_000517525.1 Limulus polyphemus | reverse complement strand
CGAGCGTGTTTATAATTAGAATTATGACAACAGAATTTGATCGCGAAGTATTCTCACTAAGAACTAAGTTCAGCGGTTTTCACATCCTCTACTATGAGTGCATCGAGCGTGTTTATAATTAGAATTATGACAACGGAATTTGATCGTGAAGTATTCTCACTAGGAACTAAGTTCAGCGGTTTTCACATCCTCTACTATGATGCATCGAGCGTGTTTATTATTAGTTTATTAGTCTATGCTATTCATTTATTAACTTCAATATCGATATTTATTATAGTTTGCAAAATCTTATTAACACAGTAGATCTTATTATTTATCAAAATTGAAAGTTGAGAGTGAAACTAAAGGAAATATTTTTAGAAATAATAATCTATTTTAAAGCAAAAGTGCCTAAACATGCACATGCACACGAGATTCTTCAAAGTGAGTTCTAGCTTGAAATATTCTTGAAATAAATTTGTAAATATGAAGCTCAACTTTCCTTAAGTAAACATTTTGTTACTTAGATCTGAAAATATAGAACGAAAATTTGCCTTTGAAAGCATATATTAATTAAGTCACTGCAATAGATGAATATATTAATAGGTTATTTCTCTTTAACTTTAACTAGTATTTTGACAAAAATATTCAAACACATGCTTCACTTAAATGTCGTTTGTATACAGATTGCTTCTTAAAACATGTACTATTCTACACAAAATATTATGACCGATTCCTTGTTTAACGAATGCACATTCTTTGAATATAGAAATAAATCGTAAATTTTGAAAACTTTTAAATTTTAAAGCCTTAAAACTCTATCATCTCTACTTTAAGCAACTGCTTATATTTGTAATAAAAAGAATGCAACAGCAAATGATAATTTATTTACTTAGCCGTTATTATTTTCGTTAAAATTATATCAAAATGGATGAAAATGAGAAATCTCCTATCAATTTATCACAATAATAAGAATACAATATACAAAGCTACAGGATCTAAATATATATATATACATATTTTATTTTTGGAGTAAGTATTTTCTACTTGCATATCCATCTATTACTAAATGCTAAGAATCTAAACACAATTGGCAAATAATTTTTGGTGTCCGACATTTTTTTTGTTGTCTTTCTGCTTTCTTTCTTTACATTTCACTAGTTTTATACTTGCAGAAGCATTACAAACTTTATTATTACTAAAGCATAATGTTTCTCTAAATTGATACGA
Source organism: Limulus polyphemus (assembly GCF_000517525.1). NCBI lineage: Eukaryota > Metazoa > Arthropoda > Merostomata > Xiphosura > Limulidae > Limulus > Limulus polyphemus. Next base: position 173,709 of record NW_013665997.1, on the reverse strand, counting down.
AAATCAAAGCCTTCCTCCGCCCTGATATCATCTATTGATTATTATTTGAAAAAAAAAAACTATATATTTCAATCATTTTCTAAACTCAAGGAAATATTACCTGAGTCATAGCAATTTATAAGAATTTTACTACAAAGAAAATTCAGAAAAACTGTCTAGTGCAAAGACTTCATAAAACAGTATAAATGTCTCAGATAAGTTTCAATTTACAGTTTACTCACATCTTGTAACTTAGGCTTAACAACTTGAGACAGCATCTTAAAATGTTAGTGCTCCTGTAGAAAATCTTAATGGTACTTTTAAAACTGTTCACAAAGGTTTTCAATCAGTACTCCTCACATCATACACGAAGTTAGTTTTATACAGCATATATAAAAACAGTAATCCAAGTCGGATCTTGTACAGAATCTATGAAACAGCACGAGAAAAAATGCATTACGTTGTGACTGAAGAGTAGATCACACAGAAAGTTGTATGAAAAATTTAAACGCACTGATTTACTTTTTTATCATGATAGTTAATCAAATACATATCATTTAAGCGTTTTGAATACCGTTGCATATTAAAAGTCAAATGAACATGGTTAAATCATTTTACCTTGTAGTTTATGTAGAACGTAAATGTTTTAAGCAAAATACATCAGGATTAAATTCGACATTCACTGAAATATCAAACATTTTATATGAATATTTGATAGTGTACCTACTAATTATAGACAAAGAATGAGCACCAAGAAATTCTTAATCTTTTATTTAAAAGTAGGAAACTCGCATTTTTTGAGAAGGAAGTCAGCCATTTTGAATATCATAATAAATCAAGCATATATGAATTGCTGTAAATAAACGTGGGTTTGTATGATTAAAAAAAAAAAAAACAACTATACAACTACCCTTCGATCTAAGCTTATTTAAGACACTTTGTATTGTAAGATGTGATGTATTAACCTTGGGCCGGAAAACCAATGGTCAGTTGAAACAAATCTTCCTGTCAAATAAAAGTGATTGGGTATCTCCAGATATTCATTTAACATCATGAGACTCGGATAAGTATTGGTAACAGGTCAATCAATCTTTGAACTATTTTGATGACAGACGCACTTCCGATGTTATAAATACGTTTACTCTACTATGTAGTGAATTTAAATGTAATTATATTATAATAAGCTATAAAATAGATGTGAGAATGAAAGGAAAGCAGTTGCTTTTGAAATATCTGACAATTTTAAATCTACATTATTACACTTTCTCCATTTCGAAATTTTATTTACTCTACTTACGTGTAAACTATTTTCCAAACATCGTGTAAAAGAGTTAGTATTATTTATTTATTTATGATTAAATTTTCTGACTTCTTTATTTATCAGTAACTAATTATGATACATTTTTTTCCTGGTACATTGGATATATGTGTAATTATGCAACATTTCCTGCTATTTGGTTATAATGCTACTTGCTTGCATCAAGTAAATAACAAATAACGGCTTGTTTTGAAATCTTTGAAATATAATCAGAAATTATCTTGACTGTTTAAAGAATACATGATAATTAAATCCATATCAAATCATAATCATTCTAACATATGCTAAAATAGATGTATTTTTATCAAATTTCATTTCTGTGAGGAAATGGAAAATTTCAAATATCATTTATACTAAATTCTTTAGTTTCTTCCTGTCAAGATTGTTACAGTTCTTCTGTCAAAATTTAATGTTTGTCTCAGAGAACTAATCTGCAATTATTTTCACAATCTAACGAATGCTACAGATAGTCTCAAATGCCACAAAATTCTTTAGTTTCTTCCTGTCAAGATTTTTACAGTTCTTCTGTCAAAATTTAATGTTTGTCTCAGAGAGCTAATCTGCAATTATTTTCACAATCTAACGAATGCTACAGATAGTCTCAAATGCCACAAAATAATTACGATTTTTTTAGAACGGCAAATATTTGGAATTATCTTCATTTCAATGAAGATATATTTAAACAGAAGGCTGCATACGTTTTTATAAATACATGTATATAGGCTATATATAAACACAGTTACAGACAGAAGCAGCTAAAATAGAGGAAAATAGAAAAATAATGTGTCTTTTACCATTTCTAATTGTTCTATTGACAAAAATAATTATAGAAGAGATTCAGTTTTGGAATAAAACAGCAAGTTATTATATAACATGTATAAAATGTAAAGTAACATGCAAAAACTAATTTCATATTTTAACAAAAGTATTTGTAAAATCAACATACTTCGTATGAGACCAATCGTTGTTAATTATTGACAATTATCATGACTGAAAAATGATACCTAACAATAACTGTAGAGTAAATATGTAGACAATAATGAAGTGAAAATAAAGAGTAGATCATTAATATAAAAATGACAGTGTTACAACTAAACAAAACAAAATCTACCGGAAAATAGCAGAAAGACTCGTTTTATATAAAAGCAGTGTAGAAAAGAATTGAAATTACTGTCCAGGTGTGAGAGACCAAGCAAGTTTGTTTTGAGATCTAGAAGGATTGTTCGAACATTTCAGAAAAATATTCGGATTACTGCTAACGATACTACCTAAGAATTAAAAGAACGTAATCAAGAAATTCACAATTGAACAATTCAACGATACCTCAAAAAGATGAATGTCAATGGACGAAAACCAAAATGCAAACCTATGTTAAAAACAATGCAAAAACAAAAAACGATTTGAATTATACATTTCACCCATAGTATCAATATGTTTGGAAGAGGAGAATAATATAACAAAATTTCCTTATGCCCAGAGCTAATTAAACATGGTGCGACGATGTGGGCTTGTTTTTTTTTTTTTGTTTTCTTTCTCCTCGGGCAATGACGACTTTTTATTGTAGGAAGACCAGTGAATGCTGAAAAATATCAGGAAGTTTTCACTCTCATTTGTTACCCAATGTCAGAATGCTTATTGGATAGAATTTCGTATTCCAGCAGGATATAACGACCCTAAGCAATCTGCGAAGTCTACAAAGTAATTTCTGAAAATAGAAGGTTACAGTTATGAACTACCCATCTCAGACCCGAGACTTGAATCAATATTCTGTGGATTCACTTGAAGGCTACTTTATCAACTACAAAGTAATTTCTGAAAATAGAAGGTTACAGTTATGAACTACCCATCTCAGACCCGAGACTTGAATCAAGATTTTGTGGATTCACGTGAAGGCTACTTTATCCAAAAAAAAGGAAACCAAAGTCGAATACTGAACTCAAAGCTGTATGTATTGAAAAATGGGTAAACATATCACAGAAAAGATGCCAGATGCTGGTTTAAAAACACAAATTAGGCTACTAGCTATAAAGAAATCAAAGGATTGGCACACCAAATACTAAATTAAGAATACTCAAACACTTCTATTACAGTAGAAATTGATTCTTGCATGGTATTTTCAAATTTATGAATCTCACGTAATAACTTGTTGTTTTATTACAAGGCTAAATCTCTGCTTGAATGTATACTTTTCAATAGAACAATTAAAAATGAAAGAAAGCACTTTGTTATAAAAATAAGTTAACTACAGAAGTTTTTTCTCTAGGATTTCCATTGCGAGTGAAACTCAGAAGTGTGTAATTAATGACATTTCAGATCTATATCTTGTATCCCACTGAGCATTTTGTTCAATACTAAAACTCATGAATTGGCTGGACGAAGGGATAAAAGATTATATGAAACTTTTATAGTATTATACTACATATATATTGTGCCGACTTTTCGAATATTGTAACAGTTTTAATGCTATTAATTTTCGGAATTTAAACCAAAATATAAATTACTTTCCTTATATATTTTTTTTTCTTTTTTAAGTGCTCAAAACCTTTTGTCTGCGACTGTATATATACAAACGTTAATGTACACAATGGTCGATGACTACGACATTCGTACGATTTTACACAGACCAAAACAGTTTTGCATAAGAATTACTCTGAACCAATTCTCTGTTGTGTTGACTTTTAAAAGAAAGCTATTTTCAAAGTGAAAAATAAACAATATATATTAGCAGCATGACAATACTTGTAAAGTAAGCTTTAAAAACGCTTATGTTCAATTAAATGGGTTAAAATAGTTTCGATAATGTAAATGCTTATTTATAAAATTTAAAAAATTCTCATACAGCTTTGAACGAAACACAAGAATACTAAACAGTTTTTTTAAGAATAGGTTAAATACAGGAGAACTATCGTAACAAGACAAACACGGTAGTGTGTCATGCGGCCAAAACAACCTGCAGGACACACTGTGTGTTATTAACAGGAGTGATAGTTTAGCAATTTTCCACTTTCTGTAACTCAGAGTATGGATATCTAAACTATCACATATTTTCAGTGTATATGCTCTACTAGGCTCTTACTTCACATACTAAATTTCAAGGCAATCCATTAAAAATTCACGAGATATAAAATCTCCAATTTTGATAGAATTCCTTCCTTTTTTTTAATTCGCACCGAAAATATATAATTTTATTTGATAGAAAAACATACTTAACTTTCATGGATTTTTTCAAGTTTGGTACAATTAGATGTCAAATGTGGTTTAAGTATAAGCCACATGTGCAAAGCTTTTCAACAAAAACTGCTCCATTTTGACCAAACTTTGCTTAGGCCTACGCAAAAAGTCACGTGAGCTATAGATCTCAAATTTTTACTACAACTTCAACTAAGAGTAAAAGTTGATCTTATTTAGCTTGTTGTCATTCGAATTAAAGAGGGCTGATTTGGAGCAGTAAAACTGTAGGGTGAAAGCACGTGCAGATACATAAGTATTGGTTAGGCTAATCAAATTAGATTAGCAATTTCTAGTTCAAGCTTTCAAATGAATCATACGGATGGACGGTTATTATTCATTATTCCTTGCTAACTTTTAAGCACAAATTTGCTAAATTTTATGAAATTCTCCCAATTAAAGAGCGTTTAGCGTCACGTGATATTAGCTTAAACAATTACAATAAATAATGATGCTTGATACGACTGTACCGAATGCATGCGGGTGATGACAAGAAACTATTAATCTATATTTCATGGCGTTACTATAAAGGAAGTTATTAACACTGTCTTAGAGATAAAAACTAAAACCACACACTTTAAAGAATCTGATTAGTTCTGTAAAGCAAAAGCCTATTCTGAATAATAGGGTTGCAATCCTAAAGCTAATGTTGATTACTATCGAGTATCACATTAGTTAGCTAGGCTGCATATTTTGTTTTACCCACCACCATGCCCGAAGTTCAACAAACAAAAACGCGGCCTATCTAATGAATGAATATTTGCTGTAAAATTCTAGAGCTACCAGTTTGGCCTCCAATTTTAATTTCATTCCTTTCATTAACTGAACGAATAATAATTCATTAATCAAAGCTCAGATGGCTCATCGATAATCGTAAAGGCTTATTACGCTAAAATTTGGCATTCTATCCCTCTGATGGACGAGGTGCAAATAGCCACTTATGTAGCTTTACACTTAACAACAAACAAACTTAATTAAAATTATAAATCGCCTATTAAAAAGTATTTTTTTTTCTTATAGATGTTTGTCTAATTACAATTACTTTAATAGCTTTCTTTCTTCATTTCAACATTGTATCAACACATTAAACATAACTTTAGAACGTTTGATAAATTCAGAAAGAAAAAAACAAGTTATTTAGCAATTTTCTTAGTCATCTGTGCGTTATTTTACTCAGTTCTGGAGAACTGAGAACACTTATAACACTTAGTTACTTACTTAGTACTTTTGTGCCCCTTCTATGAACCCAGCAGACTAGCATTTTAGCTGCAGTTCAAAACACAGTTCAGGAACATCTACCCCAATAAAGAAAATAATCATTGCTGAATAGACTAAAAAGGAATAGACATTACATACAAAAAAAAACAACCTGTATTCTATCTCCAATAAGAAATAACTTGGACGATATAAGCTCTAAGTTTGAATGAAATATTATATATACATCAATAATAAAAACCAAGAAAATATGCTATCAAATTTACTTCTAAACTTCAAGTGAAAATCCATTAGACGCGCCAGACCGTTTTTGTAATAAGAAAATATATCTGTCATAGACATATTTCACTAATCAAGAACCAACTCTGCCTTGACAAACAATATGGATTTTCCGAGAACGAGCTAGCTTTTAGCGACGTCGTTATGCAAACACTTCATCTTCAAATTTATATCAGTACGCTAGTTTTCTTTAATGTATTGGTAATATTGGAATATATTAAAAATAAAGACTTTATAGCGTGATATTGATTTAAGACTATTATAATAATGGCCAGTTTTTGTCTGTCCTGAAAATGCGCGTGCACCTTACTATTTAAGTGCGCATGCTCACGCACTTCATTTCAACGGATGTGAACTAAAGGTGGATGTAGATGTACTTTAATAGACATTTTGTACAACAACATATTAAAAGCTTATACATTTTTGTAAAAGTCTAGCGTAAGGTTGTAGAATAACATTATATGTTTATTTATTGATATTGTTAAGTAAAAGTTAGCCCTAGCCAAACTAAAGCAAAAACATACTCAAGTTACATTGTTAATTTAACTCTTTATTGAATATAGTACGTAGTTAATAATGGATCAACTACTGTTAGGCCTAAGACAAATAGACTTTATAGATTTCATTGTCTGCGATTATTATTAATACATATTATACTAGAAATCCTGTATTTAAATAAATACTGTTGCAATAAATATACTAATTTGACCACAACTGTTAGTGTATATATATATATATGTGTGTGTGTGACAAAAATGAAGAGAAATTAAAGAAGTTAATGATTTTTTTTCAGTATTTCAAGCGAAACTTCCATTTATATTTTAAACTTAGTAAAATTTGGGTAGTTATCTGAACATTAAATAATTGTATAAAGCCACCTAAAATATTAGGTCTTCTAATATAATGGATGAAAAAAACTTACTTATGTGTACAACATTAAATTTTTCACCTACACATTTCTGACTTCTTCTGCTTCTAAATAACTTCCAACTTACACTGTATTTAAGTTTGATTTATTTTGAGAGTTTTTATGAAGACATGGGGGGGGGGTGAAAATTCAAACTTTGATAGAATAAACTATTTACTCTAGCCAGAAGAATGCTTTCTTCGGTAAACTTAATAGCATCACGATTTGAGAGGCTTGCACGGTAAAAGATGTCATTTCTGTTTATTTTAATTTTTTTATTGCTTCACGTTTCTATAAAGTATTTATATGTTGGGCAATTAAACCAAAATTAAAATAAACTAACAACTTAAAATACATAAATCATTTTTATCTAACTGAGTACAATAACTCAAATTAAATACTTAAAATTATAAGCATTAAACTAAAACTACAATTAAGTGTAAACAATTTAGTTGTTTCTTTGTAATATATTACATTATCTGTGACTAATTAGTTTCGTCTCGTGAAAGATCTAAACTAATTATCTCTTTTTTTTTCTAAAATAGCTTAAACTACATAACTCTCTGTTTTTCGAAATGATTAAAACTATCATTTTCTTTCAGTAAGAAGAAACTTAACATTTCTATACTTCTTTTACGTCTTACACAACATATTTATAATTCAACTTATTATTTTACTTTATCTTCTAAAGAGTCAAGTAATAGTATTTAATTTTATTAAAACCTTAGAGCAAGCATCCTCAACATAAAACAAAGGTAAATATTATTAACCTTATGTTATTCAGAAATGTGATGTCTTATAGTTATAAATTCAATACTAGTCATATTATTCTGATCAAATTTCAATATTTTGTAGTTTGATTAATATAGTGGATAAGAAACAAGAGATCTGATTTTTCTCATCAGCTTTATGTAAGTGTTTCTGCATATGCTCTCTATATATGCTCTATATGTAGGGATGGCCAAGGTACCCAATAGGCATAACATAAATATTTACGCTAAAAAATCAACATTGACAGAAAGTTTTACTTAAACATATGAATGGCACTGACTTTTATTTGTTTCGCAAACCCAACAAGCCCAAAAACAAAGCAAGAAACCAGAAAGTTATTAACCCACCAAATTGTTCATCATTCTTCTTGTTGTTTCAGTCGAGATAACTATAAACCTACTTTATTACTAACGTCAGTTTAAACCTAAATCTACTCTAGGTGTTTCTGGGTTGTGCATGATGTCATCGCTAAGTCATGATAACTAGTAGTAATTAAGAAAAAAATCATAATTCTAGTGTAAACGATGTTATCATACCTCCCTAAAGTTAGCTTTTCTTACAGAAATATGGTGTTCTTTTAAAAAGCTTAAGTACAGAGTGAATCAGGATTTACCAGCCAATAGTAGATGAACATTAGATGGCTTTTTACACTTTACAATCGGTGTCTTTTGAAACCCAACTCCTATATTATGTATAAAGTGAAGGAGTGAAAAAAATTTAATACCTATAATATTACATTTTATTACACACATTCATAGAATACAATAACTTTCAGTCAGGGGGAAAACGTCATAAAACAAGCAATAAAAACTTTTTGTGAATATAAAAGTATATAAGGATGGCAGTGTCAAAAATAATCCAAACAAGAACATAAGGATGATACACTATTTATAAATCATCCCTGCATGACTTTCAATATTAAAGTTTAATTTTACACTGCAAAATGCATATTTGCCTTTAATATTATTGTAGTTTGAAGTTATATATGACTGACTATTAGTATGCAGTTCGTTTATCATAATATCATGGTTATGTCAGGGTAGGCATCAATGTAGTGTAACTAAGAGCCTAGGACTTACTTACAAGGAAAACCAAGTTGAGTCAAAACATGTTTTGATTATTACATACCATTACAGACTCTCGCTACGAGGTCGGTCGAATTGATCGACTTCATAACCATTTTGTAGTTTTGAGTTTTACAGTGTAACATTAAATTTTAATATTGAAAGTCATATAGGGATGATCTATGTATAGCTGTATCATCCATATATTCTTTTTGGCAGTGTCATCCTTACATCATTTAATATATAATACATGTTTGTGAGCAACAAAAAGATTATTTCTAATATAAATGTGTAAAAATTAACAGAACTTATACATAATTAGATATAAAACCTACTTTTTATAATGTATTATAAGATAGCTGGGTTATTAAATTCTGCTTTTTCTTCAGTTTTTATTAATAAAGATTTAAGCAATATTCTTCTTCTCGAACATTTGATAGATGGAAACAAGATCGAAACAGATAGTCACATTAATTTTGAAATTGTTAGGAAAAATTGGGAAGTTTAAAGAACAATAATCCTCCTGGGACAGATAATATTTCCACAAGGGTTTTGAAGGAAGTTAAGGATTGGATATGTGAGCCTCTTGCTACTGTTTTCGTAGGTCTTTGAATAGTGGGCAGGTGCCAGAGGATTAGAAGTTGGCTAATGTTACTCCTCTTTTCAAGGGAGGTGATAAAAATTGTTGCAGTAAGTATAGGCCTATGCGTCTTACATCAGTTGCAGGAAACGTTTTGGAAAGTGTGATAAACGATGCTTTACAAAGTCATTTAACAAAGTTTAGAATTTTATTGGATAAGAAATATGGTTTCACTAAGGGAAAAGTTTACCTTACAAATCTTTTGACATTCTTTGAAAAGATTACTGCTTACGTGTATGACGGTAAGGGTGTAGATTAGGTGTATCTGGACTTTAAGAAAGCATTTGACAAGGTGCCACATAAAAGATTTCGAAAAATATTGTTTCCATAATTACTTAAATGGATAGAAGAGTGGCTAGATGGCAGAAAGCAGAAGGTTGTTATGTATGGAGTTCATTCAAACTGGAGTAATGTCACAAGTGGAGTACTTCAGGGCTCAGTCTTAGGACATTTGCTCTTTTTGATATAGAACAATTACATAGATGAAGGAGTGACTAATAAGTTACTTAACTTTGCTGATGATATTAAGGTTACTAAGGTCCTGGATATTGCTGGCTATAAGGATGCTGCAGTTGCTTTACAAAAGGATTTAGATTATTTAGTGAGTTTGGCGAATAATTGGAAGATTGGTTTTAATTATGCTGAATGTAACATAAGTGGGTTATCATAATTTGAATTATAAGTATACTTTGAATGGGAATAACCTGAACAGTGTTATGAAAGAAAGGGATCTTGATGGAATGATTGATCAGTCTCTTAAGCTATACAAGCAGTGTGCTGTTATTAGTGGTAGGACAAATAGGATTTTAGGTTGTATTTACGGAAATATTGAATGCAAGTCTAAAGAAGTTATAATTTCATTCTATAGGTCACTGATTAGGCTACATTTGGAGTATTGTGTTCAGTCTTGGGTTCCTTATCTTAGGAAGGCCACTGAATTGTTGGAAAGAGTTCAGAGGAGGGTTACTATAAAGGTGCCTAGGATGAAGGGGTTGTCATAGAGGAGAGATTAAGATCTCTGAAATTGTTTTATCTTGAAAAAAGAAGAGTTAGAGAAGAGCTGATTGAGATGTATAAGATTGGTGGTGTTGAGGCATCATCTTTTTTATACTTGAAGGTGAGAATAGTAGGACTAGGGGACACAAATATAAATTTTGGCAGGGTAGGGGTCATTTTCAGGTAAAACAGTTTTATTTTTCTAACATGGTGTTTAGCCTTTGAAATGGGTTGTCTTCGGATGTTGTGGAGACAGTAAATTTTAGTAAGTTTACGAGAAAGCTTGATAACTATATGAACGACAAGTTTTTGTTTAGTTTAGAGAATGGAACTGTCAAGATCCTCTTTCTGTCCCTAAACATTATGTTATGTTAAACATACCTTTCAACTTGAAGTGATAGTATGTTTAATTCACTTAGCTGCTACAATCTATTGCGAAGGAAAGTTATATTTTTGTTTTCAGAAATAATATGTACTTTTTTGAAAAATACCTACGAAATGAGTTTTTTGAAATTGATAACTTTAAGTAACAACCCACTTTTTATCATAATAAAAGAAATCCAATAATTAATATTTGCCGTACCTATGAGGTCACTTTCTTTCTGAAACTGATAGGCAGAACATTTTCTTTAAAACATATTAGTACTGTGTATTCTCAATCATTATAAAGTGTTTTGCTATTGTGATATTTAAAATCACTAAATATAAATGTTTTCGTACACTGATACTTGTTCTCTTCAGTTTCTTTGGCCCCCAGTAGCACAGCGGTATGTCTGCGGACTTACAACGCTAGAATCCGGGTTTCGATACCCGTGGTGGGCAGAGCACAGATAGCCCTTGTGTAGCTTTGTGCATAATTAAAAACAAACAGTTTCTTTGACTATCTATTAGAACACAACTGTCATCGAAAGCAGTTAGTTGCGTCAGTCAAAAATAAGTATATCCGCCATTAAGAAACACTGTGACTGACAATCAGTGATTACAAATTAAGGAGAAAAAGCCGATTGAATTGGTTTAGAGTGCAAACCATCAAACAATGTAATGGGCTATCTGTACTCTGCCGACTGGGGGCTCACAAGAAACTTTCGTCACCTGGTAACAAAAGTGATAAAACATGGATAG
>NW_013665997.1:160152-161570 GCF_000517525.1 Limulus polyphemus | reverse complement strand
GTTTGTTTGTATAATTTACTACACACACACACACACACAGAAACACACATATATATATATATATATATATATAATTGCTTCGGATCAAAAGTTTTAAATCAGATTCTATGTCACATTATTACATGTTCCTAGCATTAATATGAGGAAGCGCAATAAATTAGTTGAAAAATGTCAAGGGACTTAAACAGACGTCAGATAGTTGTCAGATAAAAAATAGCTGTTTGTAATATCAGAGTCAATACATTACATCAAAATGTTGCAGAAGGTTTAATATAACTGGAATTTGAAAGTTCTTTCCACGTCAATCATAAAAGTATAGATATGGCTTTTATATTCTTATTGTTTTGTGTATTATTGAAGGATGCAAAAAGTACACATTTGAAATAAATTTATCATTTTTGTGAAGTTAGATTGCAATGCAGTTCGATATTGTCAGATGGAAATGATTATTAGTAAAAAGTTTGTTCATTTGTTTTAGCGCAAAGTGTGCTCTACCCACCACGGGTATCGAAACCCGATTCCTAGCGTTGTAAGTCCGCAGACATAGCGTTGTGCCCCTGAGTTCTAACGCTAGTATTGTACCCCGTTTTATACGTAGCAGAGAAAGTATTAAAATCGAGTATCAAATGTATAACTTGTCAGTATAACTATGAAACCAAATTAACTAAATAACATCGATTTTTCCTCCTTTTTTTTGCGCTTACATTCTCTGGATTTCCTGCATGTTACTGAATTCTCAAATAATTATAATTCTTTAAAATCATTTTCATCCAAATTTCCCAATTTCTCTGTAAACATTGGAAACTTTGCAATCGTTTCCCCTCAGAAGAGTTCAAGACTCTAGATAGTAAAACTTCCATATAACAAAGTTATAACCTTAAAAGTAAACACAAAAAAATCACATGGGACCTGGCATGGCCTAATGGTTAGGGGCGCTCGACTCGCAACCTGAGGGTCGCGGGTTTGCATTCGCTTCACCGAACATACTCGCCCTTCCAGTCATAGGGGAGTTATAATGTTATGGTCAATTCCACTATTCGTTGGTGAAAGAGTAGCCGGATAACTGGTGGTATTGGCAAGCTGCCATCCCTCTAGTCTGTCCCTGTTAGATTAGGGACGGCTGGCGCAAATAGCCCTTGAGTAACCTTGCTCGAAATTAAGAAAAAAACAACATAAAGCACGTGACGATAACCATATTAACACAAACAAAACTCTATAAATACCTACCTTCCCTGTCAGTCACTGAAAGATCCAACAAAGAAGTAGTAACAAAATAACACAATGCAACAACTCGTTAAACCAATAACCGTACTAGAAATACAAGCCACTCTTAAAAAGACAAAAACAAAGCTCCAGGACATGATAAAATACAATATATACTTATCAAAATCAAAACTGTACGATCCATCTAGCTGCGA
>NW_013665997.1:155864-159760 GCF_000517525.1 Limulus polyphemus | reverse complement strand
CAAAGCTCCAGGACATGATAAAATACAATATATACTTATCAAAATCAAAACTGTACGATCCATCTAGCTGCGATATTTAATCGACCCCCTACAATCAGGTTACATCTACTAACTGTTTGGAAGCTAGTGGACGTTTAATATTTCTGAAAAAAAACGTTCAAAACTTTTGGCCTATTTCGAATTGACATCAAAATTACCTGAAATACAAGAAAAAAAAAGAAAACCACGGACGATCTGGATAGATTCACAGTAACCATAGTAGACAGTTTTAACCGAAATGACTGCATTGTCATTTTCTTTCTCGGTGTTCAATAAGTATTCGGATTAAAATGTCGAATGTCACAAATGAAACTACCCCAAGTTATAATTCGCTAATTCTACAACTTACTGGACAACAGGAACACTAGAATTAACGTGTCGGGCACTTCCTACTCGGAGTACTTTACCCCGGAGGCAGGTGTTCCGCAAAGAGGCGTAGTTAGCCCTATTCTATTCATGTATGTGTATGAAATGCCACTTGTCTGATCCAAATTCCTGATTTGGGCTGATTTGTGCTGATGGTGTGGTTATCTGGAAGAACTCATATACTCCCACTAGAGCAGAGACAAATTTAGAACCATGGTTAAATGTAGCAGAAAACTACTGCAACAAATGGAGAATCCAGATAAAACACAAATTATATTATTCACAAAATAATACCTCTACGGAACTCTAACCTAGATTTTAAACTAAATTGGACTAATCATGTAAATGAAACTAGAAATAAAATCTGGAAGAGACTGAATTATGTACGATGGCTGACTGGCAACAACGGAGGCGCTACAACCAAAAATATACTTAAAATCTATAAAACATACATACGTCCAATGGTAGAGTATGTCTGTCCAGCAGGGTTAAATGTTAACAAATCAAACATACAAAAGTTACAGACAATACAGAATTTAATAATCACTAAAAAAATACAAAATTCCAAAATACACGAATACAACCTTCTTACACAATTACGCAAACATGTTGCCAGACAAACATCAAAATAGATCAATAGACTACTTTCGCAAAAAATCTTAACAACACATGCATTACGTGGTTTGAAAAGGGTCACTTGCGTGTAGTACATTCATGGACATGGTTTGAAAGGGCCACTTGCGTGTAGTACATTCATGGACATGATTTGAAAGGGCCACTTGCGTGTAGTACATTCATGGACATGGTTTGAAAAGAACCACTTGCGTGTAGTACATTCATGAACATGGTTTGAAAAGGACCATTTGCATGTAGTACATTCATGGACATGGTTTTGCGTGTAGTACTTTATTATATATGATGAAAGTAGAAATAAGCACCTCTTGCCACAAAGTCTAGTAGACTCCTTATGTAGCGTATGGACACCTACTACTGGACAAACCAGTAGCTAGATATAGTGTTAATTGTATTTTAAAAAGGTTTTTCATATGTAAAAATAAGATTAGTGCTGTATGTTTTACATCGGTATGCATGGAACTATTTGTGCGAATAAAACTTTATGTTGACAGCGAACGAAAAAAAGAGAAATATACACCAGAAAACACGAACAATCTACGTAGTACATTCATGGACGTGGTTTGAAAAGGGTCACTTGCGTGTAGTACATTCATGGACATGGTTTGAAAGGGCCACTTGCGTGTAGTACATTCATGGACATGATTTGAAAGGGCCACTTGCGTGTAGTACATTCATGGACATGGTTTGAAAGGACCACTTTCGTGTAGTACATTCATGAACATGGTTTGAAAAGGACCATTTGCATGTAGTACATTCATGGACATGGTTTGAAAGAGGAACTTGCGTGTATTACATTCATGGACATGGTTTGAAAGGGCCACTTGTGTTTAGTACATTCATGGACATGGTTTGAAAAAAGCCACTTGCGTGTAGTACATTCATGGACATGGTTTGAAAAGAACCACTTGCGTGTAGTACATTCATAAACATGGTTTAAAACGGGCCACTTGCGTGTAGTAAATACATGGACGTGGTTTGAAAAGGACCACTTGCGTGTAGTACATTCATGAACATGGTTAAAACGGGCCACTTGCGTGTAGTACATTCATGAACATGGTTTAAAACGGGCCACTTGCGTGTAGTAAATACATGGACGTGGTTTTAAAAGGGCCAATTGCATGTGCGAACGAACTATTGTAACACGCATGGAGTGGCTGCATGATATAATAATTGATTTTCCAAGCTACCGGGCCGACAGTCACAAACCAAATCAACAACCAAGGAGGGAGGAAAGGTTCAGGATTTACCTGATTTTCCCAGGTCACTTGACCGAACGACGAGACCATAAAATATTTGTTACAAAATTTTAAAAGTGACTGAAGATTGGAGAATTGCTAATCGGTGGTGGTTGAGGAAAGGCTTAAATGATTGGATTGTTATTAATGGAGTACAGTCAAATTGGACCTTTGTTATTAGTGATTTGTCTAGGAGTTAATACTTGGGCCTTTTCTTTTTTAATTTACATTAATCTTATTGTCTGGGAGATAATCTGTGCAGTAGTTATTAAACTATTGGCTACTTTTAGTTGTATTGAAGATGCAAAGGTACTACAGAATACGTGGATCAACTGGTAAGTTGGATAATTGAGAAATAGCTTTTAACTATAGCAAGCGTGACTGAAGAAGATTTGGCATAGAAGTAGATAAATCACTTAAGTCATCGAGGCAGTTTTCTGTTGCTAGTAAAGATAAAAAGGATTTCAGAATATGTTTATAGACACATTAATTACAAGCCCAAATAGGTAATCATACTTGTATACAAAGCACTGGCTAAGACTCTTTTGGAATAGATTGCATAGTATTGATCTCCTTATCTACGAAAGAAAATTGACTTACTGAAAGTGTTCAGAAGAGAGTTACCAGGATGATCCTGATAATATACGAGTTATTTTACGGGGATAATTTAAAATCTCCTAATTTGTTTGGTTTTAAGAAAAGAGGAGTAAATTATGATCTTACTGAAGTTATATGTAGAGGAGGTTGGGAACTTAGAAGAGGGGAATCGATCACCCAACTTTTATTTTCTTGTTTACTTTTTCTCAATGGATAGTGAGCAGATGTAATATTGAAGGACCAAATGGTCTCGTTTTTGTCCGTATGTTATGCTAAGCTAATCCTAGTAGTATTAGCGCTCTCAACAGCAAAAATGATTAAGTAGAACAAAAAACAGATTTCGGGATATCTATGTAATTTTGAGTCTGTTTTACTTCATCATATATTAACTTGCGCTTTCTTCATTGGAATTATCGTTTGTAAATCAGATCAGCACTCAACTGTATAGTCTATTCTAATGGTGTATTGGTATATAATGATTCAATATAAAAACTTGTGCAGTGAACATTACTATCAAATTTCAATTACCAAATTTCATGAAAGAATTCAAAGCTGATTTTTCAGGTGTATTTATTTGTGTAGAACTTCTTTAAAAATTAGACCAAAAATCCGGCCAAAACGTGATTATCTAATATTGGATACTATTATTCATAAGGAGCATCCTGCTTTATGAACTTTTGGTAACCCGTAGAAAACTCCTGGATAATACCCTGATGGTCTATTATTCCATTATTGACCTTCATTAAGGGTACCATCTTTCTTCAGCTGTAATTTAACATATGTTTCATCAGTAGGATGATATTATACTTTCATAAATTTAGTAGAACCTCTTACAATTTCTTCTGCTTTTCTTAAATATTCATTTTTATCATGTTTAACTATAATATTCCCTTTATCCTACTCAGATATAACAATTTTATCATTTTTACTGAGATTTCTTAAAGCTTCAAAATCTCCCGAACTTAAATTTTAAAAGTATTTGTAGTTTGTTTGTTTGTTTTGAATTTCGCGCAAAGCTACACG
>NW_013665997.1:149788-155752 GCF_000517525.1 Limulus polyphemus | reverse complement strand
GTGTGATGGGGATTCGAACCCGCGACCCTCAGATTGCAAGTCGAGCGCCTTAACCACCTGGCCATGCCGGGCCTTTTGTTTGGCCATATTCAGGAAAATGTTTCATTGCGCCAAAATAAATAGCTTTAGTGAAACCAACTAAAGATGTTAACATTTGTTGGATATAATAAAGATATTTTCACGTTACTACTACAGGTTACAACACAGACCCCCTGTAAAAACTATTTTCCAAATAAAAGAATAAATTATATTTTTCATAAAAATAATTATTACATTTATCAAATTTAAATGTTGAATATGACACAAACATTCAATATTTTCATTAAACTTTTAAGCAGTTGGCCCGGCATGGCCAGGTGGTTAGGGCGCTCGACTCGCAATCTGAGGGTCGCGGGTTTGAATCCCCGTCACACCAAGCATGCTCGCCCTTTCAGCCGTGGGGGCGTTATAATGTGACGGTCAATCCCACTAATCGTTGGTAAAAGAGTAGCCCGAGAGTTGGCAGTGGGTGGTGATGACTAGCTCCCTTCCCTCTAGTCTTACACTGCTAAATTAGGGACGGCTAGCGCAGATAGCCCTCGTGTAGCTTTGCGCGAAATTCAAAACAAACAAACAAACGGCCAAACAAAAGGCTCTACAGGATTTTCCCTTTAAATATCGCTACTTGTAACACATAACGCTGTCAAATAAAGCAAACAGATGGACAACTTGTCTCTATAAACATTTAGTTAATTAACGTATCAACATGTTTTCCTTAAGATGCCAACTTGTTTCCAATCAATTACTTCTCAATATTTTAAAAATTTCAAGTTAAATGTACTTCAGTAGATAGAGAAACATTTTTAGCTTAGGGTTAAAAATATAATGTGTTATGTTTAATAATATGTACAAAATTAAAAGAAAATGATTATATTATTATTTGTAATACAATGTGTACTACTTGTAATTAATTACTATACAGGTTTTCTGAAATAACTTGTTTTGTACACATATATATAATATTGATATTCAATATGTCTTTCTGTATTTCTGATTTGTATATTTGAAAAAAATGCTTTTATGTCTCCTTAGGTGAATATTAAAAATGAAGTTTATGTAAGGTTTAAGGTGATCCAAAGTTTAATGCAAAGCTGTGGCTGTAATCAAGGTAGAACTCAGCCTAGGAGCTGATACATTTCTAGTGGCTTATCGATGAAACAGTATGTATTTTTCAAAACAATTCAAGGTCAGCGGAGCTTGAGGCTGCAGCCCCGAAATTAATCCGTACTAGCTGTAGTGCAACAAGGTTTGCTTAAGAAATGTTCGTAGTTTTCAAAACTGGTTATTTCAGAGAAACGACTTTCAAAAGAAAAAAGTCTAACACCAAAACATAGTACTGCTCTAGAGCATATTGAAGGTCTGGGAATACAAATGAACATCGGTAAGTCTTAAAGAATTAATAAGCTTTGTTGTAGACATATTTTCATAGTTGATGAATTATACTGTTCAATGTTAAAAACCTGCATTTTATAAAACAACTATTACTTTTTACACATTTCAAAAAAAATGAGACTGTTTCCAGTCACAAAATTACAATAAAATACAAATAACTTGCTGTACGGGGTAAAAAATAAAAACTTCACTGAGACTGGAAATAATCTCATTTTTAAAATTGTGTAAAAAATGATCGTTGTTTTATTTAACTGTGTTTTTTTTTATGTATTGTTTATTGTACTTTACTAAAAAAAGAAAATTATTATGACTACATTTTATACATAACATATTCTAGTTACTTACTTGTTGTAAAGTTTGCTAATATTCTATTGTTTTACCCTATCTTTACCTATTTTCTGACAATGAAAACAATCTTTATTTTAAGCTAACTCTTCTTTTGCTTTATTAATCTGTTTTTCTCTTATAAGATGTTTATCTTAATGTTAAAATATCATGATGTAAAAAGTCATTTGATGTTGTGCAGCAAATGAAATAATAACACAATGGATTAACATTTTGTATTAAAATCATTTAGTCTTGTCTTGCTCTTATAGATTATATCTTAACGAAATTTACAACTACTACAATAAAATAACATGAAAGTTAAATTTCCAATAAATCGAAAAAAGAGAGAAACTGAACCATTACCTATTCATGTGATTTTCAAAAAAATAAGAAGTAATTAATTTCGAGATTGAATAAAATCGTGTTTACAGTTTCCTCCTTTCTTAACCCATAACGTAGACATATCGTTTAATGATCTGAGTTGCCACTAAATAATAGTATGTATATCCCAAATCATATGATATATTTGAAGATCCTCATATGATATATTTGGAAATGCTCTTCAACTACAAGCTATTACCAAAAAGTTGTTTTTTTTTATTTCTTAACTATTATTCACACTTAATGTTTTTGACTTATTAAGAATTCTAAAAATAGAATAACCGATTTAATATGTGAAATGCTTGAATTTCTTTTAAGCAGTTTTCTTAGCAAATTAGAAAATAAACAACAGATATAACAACCATCACAATTAAAACAATCTTCTTCTTGTCTTATGATGCTTATGACTATTATTTTATTGCAAGGTTTGATTGATATGTTTGCACACATTTTCTTTGAATAAATGAATATTTCAAATATTCATGCTATCTTTTATATATTTTTACAGTTTTTAATTTTATTCGAATAAATTTATGTAGATACTACATGTTTTGTATTCATTTTGCCATACTTTACTTACACAGGGACAAACACATTGATTGAGGGTTCTGATCTTAATTATAAAAAACGTATAATTAATTTCTGATCTGATAAAAAATTGATGTGAGTTTACTACATAAAATAAAATACACCTGATAGGTTTTCAAATGGCTCATCTCAATTTCATAAATGTATATAAAGTCGATTTAATTGCATAAATAGCGTTGAGTGGGATTGAGCGTTGAGTGGGATTTTAAGCAAATTAGTTTTTACAGCATTTGAAAAATAACTTTAGAGCGTATTAGAATTCCTGTTGCAGAATATAAATATAATATTGACATATCCATTCAGGCAATATTTAGATCTTATAACACAATTTTGACTATTTGTGTGATGAAATTAGTGTCTTATTTTTATCTATTTTAATTTCTATGAGTTTCTAGGGGTCCTTTTTTATGTACAATATAGATATTATATCTGTAAATTTTCTGAAACATATCTTTAAATTTTCTTACAATTCGTGAAGGATTTTTTTTATAGATTTTTGGTATTTGGTATACACACATTCTCTGAAACTTAAGATGCATAAACTCTTATATACGATATCTTTGAAACTACTGAAATATTTTCCATGGGCTCTATCGTATTTATAAGAAATTAATTAGTTGTTCTCAGTTAGATAATAAACTTCTGTAGGAATTCTATTTCATAATTTAAGGAGGAAAATTACAAAGACACTTAAAAACTTTCTAATCAAATCATTTTAGAATCTTTAAGATATTTGGCCCGGTTATATTTCTTACTGTAGAATTTCTAAATAGTTTTTTTTTTATAAAATCTAAAGAATAGCTTCAGGAGTTTCTGAATAATTCTATAACTTTCTTTTACAAAATATTTTCAGGAATTTTTTGTATGGAAGGTTAAGTATCTTTGGGTTGAAATGAAATGTTACATTTTATAGAGTAATCTGACACCTCTAAGCGAACTTCTGAACATACTCGTTGATGAATGGCTACAATGGAACAAGACACCTTCCTACAACTTACAGAGTCTATGTCACACCGAATCCAGAATTATCGTGGTGGAAGGTTGTCCATCTCATTATTAGATGAAGTCCTAATAAATTACTCAGTCAGTCTGTGTCATATATTTCAAACTACTCAAAAAACTATTTCCTATATCCGTTCTTGGTTTTGTATTTATTAGAGGGAAGTCAGCTAATCAATAACACCCACTGTCAACTCTTATGCAACTTTTTTTCCCCTGAAACCAATTAGGGTAATTTGAATATATTTTGTAAAAAGAATAAAAAATCGGGTCACTTATAAACTAATTGACATAGCACGAATAGTAACGGAATTAAAAATAATAAAAAATGTAAAATATATTAATATATTTTTATAATTTTGAACGAGAAACAAGAACTACTACTCTCTGGTTACAGAGGAATTTACAACCTAAAGTTGATTAAAGAAGATAAAATAGATTGATATTGCTCAGCTGTTATAGTAGCAAAGAATCAGATAATATTAAAAACATTTTCGTGGAGTTTATACCGAACGTTACAGTAAAAAGAAGTAATTTCTATAGCAAAATTTTTCGTGGAGTTTATACCGTACGTTACAGTAAAAAGAAGTAATTTCTATAGCAAAATTCATCAGAAATGCCCTGAAAGATAATTTTCTATAAGTCTCTTGGCGCAACTCATGTTCTTTAATTAGCTATATTATTGTTGCAAGTAATCAATTTTAATAAAAAATTAACTTAACATTAGTAGGTTACTCTTTCTAGATATGGTTTCTTTCAAAACAGTATCTTATTTGGTTTCAGATGTACTTTGTCGGGTCCTGAATAAGGAATAAGATGCAGTGTGCTTATTTAAATAGTCATCAATAAACTTAAGCACGTCTTTCAAAACCGAATAGAAACTGATTGATTTTAATAGACAGAAAATATGGATATCGTTGTTAAACAGTAAAGCTTATAAATTTCACATTATTATTATTATTATTTAAATTATTGCTTAGTTTCGAATGATAGTCAGACAGTTTACATGTCGTTTATATTATCATCACTGAGTGATTAAGTTATAGATAAGTGTCGAATGTTAGTCAGACAGTTTACATGTCGTTTATATTATCATCACTGAGCGATTAAAAGTTTCGAATGTTAGTCAGACAGTATACATGTCGTTTATATTATCATCACTGAGCGATTAAGTTATAGATAAGGTGTATAACTTAATCGCTCAGTAATGATACTATAAACGACATGTAAACTGTCTGACTATCATTCGAAACTTATCTATAACTTAATCGCTCAGTGATGATAATATAAACGACATGTATACTGTCTGACTAACATTCGAAACTTATGTATAACTTAATCGCTCAGTAATGATAATATAAACGACATGTAAACTGTCTGACTATCATTCGAAACTTATGTATAACTTAATCGCTCAGTAATGATAATATAAACGACATGTAAACTGTCTGACTATCATTCGAAACTTATCTATAACTTAATCGCTCAGTAATGATAATATAAACGACATGTAAACTGTCTGACTAACATTTGAAACTTATCCATAACTTTCGCAATATGTTTCTTTTAGTATGAGATAGATATTTAACCAAATCATTAATTAAAGTTGGATTTCGACAATGAAATGCACAGTTTATTAGACAGGTGTTTCTTTCGTTTCGTGTTTGAGTTATTTTAATCTTTAAAACTACCATTTCATCCATAGCGTCTTTATTATTAATGCTTTTTAGAAATAAACAACACATTATTCTGGTAGTGGAGAACCTTTTATTCTAAGGGGTGTGTGTCTTTCAGCCACCTGAGATTGATATATTTGAATTTTGCACAGCATTTTCAGATTTTGGAGATATCGTACGTGACACGATTATAGATCTGTATTGTCAATATTCCAAGGTAATTACAAAATAATTTCTTTGAACTGTAATATATGTTATTTTTCGATGACATATGAAAATCATGGATATAAAGCAAATCATCTAAATATCGATCCTATTCGAAGATCCATATTGCCTGACATTTCAATAGTGTAAATCAATTTAACAGGCTAGAAACAATGTGTTGCTTAAGATATAAGATAAAATAACGGGTTTACTTCTCACTCAAAGCAACAGATTTATAAACCAATTGATAATTGTACTACTAACGTTTTATACTCACTCAAAGCAACAGATTTATAAACCAATTGGTAATTGTACTACTAACGTTTTATACTCACTCAAAGCAACAGATTTATAAACC
>NW_013665997.1:142395-148811 GCF_000517525.1 Limulus polyphemus | reverse complement strand
ATTCTCACTCAAAGCAACAGATTTATAAACCAATTGATAATTGTACTACTAACGTTTCATTCTCACTCAAAGCAACAGATTTATAAACCAATTGATAATTGTACTACTAACGTTTTATTCTCATTTGTCACCTTGATATTGTTTACTTAAAACTTTAAATTCTCCATACTCAAAGAATATATTAAACCAACAACAACGTCATTATTTATACCCAATCTGTAACCAATCTTTTCTTGAGCAGTCGTGTGTATATAACATAAATAACGCTGAATTTGATCCCCCTGTACACGCAGAGGACTCAAATTACTACGTTTGAAAACAATTTTAGTAGGTAAATTATGTTTTGTATAAGTTATTTATATCTGTATTCATCTACTGTTATAAAAGACTCTTCTTTTTCTCAAACGGTAGGTTACTTTATTATAAAGAAATCAACCCGTTCATTGATTTTGATGCCCATTTATTCCTAAAGTATGTTCAATGCAAATATACCCATTTTAATGTCGCATTAAGAGTTCTTCCCTGCATATATCAGGTTAATAACTTTACCGTTTGCTATTTTTTTATTTTCACATAAAAACACAAATTATTTGAAGATAAACTCTGCGTTATGATGTTAAGTCTTTATCTCCAATGGCTCAGCGATAAGTCTGAAGGTTTGTGTGACTAAATATCGGGTTTCGATACCCGTGGTGAGCACAGCACAGGTAACTCATTGTGTATCTTTGTGCTTAACAATAAAGCTGCTTAAACAGATGAATATTTGTATCAGCGTTTCACGTGGCGACTTTTCATCTTAGACTTGATATATAATAAATACAAACAAAGGATTGAAAAATGAATTGCTAATTTTTAATGACAAAGTTTGGCTTTTTTATTTCTAGATTCTTTTTTATTCAATTTTAATATTCTACTTACCATAAAATATTCGAGTTTGAATACCAAAGCCAAATGTATGCAAAGTGTTCGATAGTTTTAAACGTGATTTAATTTGACGGATGACGTCTTAATAAGATTTGTGTCGAGAGGCTTACAGAAAATTGATTAGCTTCACCATCGATTGGAGTTAGAAATATCATAAATCACCTTACTTCTCGAGTCTTTTATTTGTGAATCTGAAACCACTAATTCAACATCACTGATGTAGACTTTGACAAATGAAGGTCTTCTAGACAGTACCCAAAGGAATCAATCATTTTTACATGGCATTTTTGCTGGAGTATCGATTTCTCATGAGACGAAGAACGAACTTACATTATGCCCCAATGGATGGGACAGTCAAATTCCTATTTACAACATTAAAAAGTAAGTATTATCTCTACTTTTCAGTTAAGTACAACAGAAGACGGTTTTGTAAACGTTACAAATTCGTGATTTACCTATAATTTACAACTATAACCTATGACATAATAATAACACACACGTACATTTTACAAACGGGCACGTGATAACGAAGGGAATAAAATGTTTGTATTTGTTCTTAAATGTCAGCCTCCAGGTGACTCAGCGGTAAAATTGAAGAACTATGACGTTAAAGAATGGGTTTCGATACCCGCGGTGGGCAGAGCACTAATAGTCCATTGTGTAGTTTTGCGCTTAACAACAAACAAATAAAACATGAATGTTAAAGTTTATAACAAAACCTGTCAATGTTTCATGTCTGAGCTATATATATATATATATATATTTATGGGTGATTATCATTACATTGATATAGAAGTAAAGGAAACAACATCAGTGAATATAAGAAGTTCTGCCTGTCTAACACACGCAAAATATAAACGCTGGTATAGATTTGCTACACATTTTCTTCTCGGTAAGCGGTTGTACAACTCATAACTGAAATAAAGCATTCGATGTGTTTAACTGCTTGTGAGATATAAGTGAGAAATGTTACTAGTAAATATACTTATATTCGAGGTTAGCACAGTATTTTAGGCTGTACAGAGAACTCCAAAACGACAGTGTCTTGCTTCCAAACACGTATATATATATATATATTAAATTAATATTTATATTAATATTTTATTTATATTAATAGAGCTACCACAATATAAGTGAGAAATGTTACTAGTAAATATACTTATATTCGAGGTTAGCACAGTATTTTAGGCTGTACAGAGACTACAGAGAACTCCAAAGCGACAGTGCCTTGCTTCCATACACGTATATATATATATATATATATATATATATATATATTAAATTAATATTTATATTAATATTTTATTTATATTAATAGAGCTACCACAAGAGCGTGTTCCATAATCTTAGTTCATTACGTAAAACATGATTTACTCGATTTAAAAATGGTATTGCTGCTGTCTTTCGAAATAATAGAACGATTGCTTATAAGCTTATACAAACAACAATAAATATGATATTTTGACAAAGATATGATCCCATATTCTATTACATACTACCGGTCATTTATAGGTTCATAGACAATAATTTCTCCTTCTGTTGAACATCATTATCATTGCATCATTGTTTAATATTGCACATAGATATAGCCATATGGTAACCATATGGCTGCCATATGTCCTAAATGCCTATCGTTTCGAAGGTATCTTATGGCATACAGCCAAGCGTGTACTCAGATTTTGTTTAGTAAAGGAAATGACTATCAGAATGGTTACATTTGTCTATTTTACAAGAGAAAAACCAGACCAGCGTTGTAATAACAAGATGACGAATTTTCCGTCCGTAGAGGAAAGAGATGTTATAGTTAGTTTATCCAACATTTGTTTGGTTTACAAGAAGGACATTGGACACAGATGCTGTAGGCTTCTCAGTGTTATGCTATGTAACGTTCTTCTCTAAACCAGTCTGTCCTTTAGTTGCTAAAGTAATAATTCTCAGTAAGTCCTCTGGACTACGACGTCAGATAAAGGAATGGAAAGTCAGTAAGACAGGCAAACACATAAATACTTTTTAAGGAGAATTGATACCAGCAATAAGTTATATTATCACAATGTATCATGACGACTAAATGTGCATGCCTTTCTCCCTTTAAATAGAAGGATATAGAATATGCTGTTATATTTTTAAATGACGGATATTAGGGTTAATTTTTCCTGTTTTTTCATTTATTTTAAGTTTAAACAATATTTTTTTTTCAGTGAAGGATGAAAGCTTGAGTTTGAAAACAAAAGTTATCAATATTATACTTCAAATTACAACTTTTACAGTAAGTTGGATTGCTTTTAGAACAGGTACGACATTTCGAATATTGATGCGATCATTCTGAAGTACTTGAAAATGATTGCATCAGTGATAAAAACGTCGTACAATTTAGAACAGGTACGACATTTCGAATATTGATGCGATCATTCTGAAGTACTTGAAAATGATTGCATCAGTGATAAAAACGTCGTACCTGTTCTACTAACAAACTTACTACAATCAGTAAGTAATCTCAAAACGAAAAAGTTGTCAATGTCAACACTAGTAGATCACCTACAGGAAAGCTGGAGAAAACTTGATTATAAAGACCTGAGATATTCGTGTTGAAAGCAGTCCAAAATCAACCTATAAGAAACAAATCTTCAACTGACAACTTATCATTAAATTTAAATTAAAATTGTACTCATAGACGTTTATTATGTTGTATATGTTTTCAAAATAAGTATATTCAAAGTATATTGAGAAAAAATATAAATAAACACACATCTAGTTACATACCTACATAAATAATCGTTTAGAAACATCAACCTTGTACAGATACGTGCATTTATAACCCCATATTTACACTAATGTACATTTTAAAGGATAAGAAGCTTTTCATATTTCTATCACTTCTCGCAGATGTGTCTGTTAAAAATCAAAGATTTTTTTTATGAACTATAATTTATATTTGAATTTGACTTGGCTCAGCCGTACGTCTGATGGTCTCTAAAGTTGAAAATTAGGTTTCTATACCCACGGTGGGCACAGCCGAGGAACCTCATTGATTGAATTTATGCTTAACAGTTAACAAACAAAACATTCTTTTTCGGGATTAAGGGCAAAGATCAGAGGTAAGTAATATAAGTGAATCTCCTGTTCTTGAATTATGGTCTTGAAATTGTGAAAATGAAATGGAAAATGCATATAACTTAAAGAAATATATGAGTGACAAATAAAATGTGGCCACATTTCTGCAAAACAATTTTCAGAGGGACGTAATATAGTTCAATTGGTCAAAACGTCCAACATACATTTATTTCTTCCTGTTAGAACGATTTTATATATGTGGATTGTATCACGTTGTACCCCCCGTTCCTTTGTTAATCAGACCAAACTAAATACAAGCTTACAATATGGATACAAATAATATTGTCAGAAAAATAACTATAATTAGTTTCACAACCAAGATATGCTGTGAAACTAAAAAGTTTTATACAAATAAACTCTTCAATTTTTAGCGTGATGGGTTTAATATGCAGCTGTCGTAGAAATTATTTGATCTGTAACATATTCATCATCCATCTAATGGTACAATACGCTTACTCAGAATAATAGCTATGGAGTAATTTGTATGTCATAGCCTTCCTGAAATGCGCTGTCACTAAACTTACACAAAAGTTCCTTATGTGTTCCTCAGGGCTTATTAGAAAATCACCTGGTGTCGTTTTTTGTTCGGCTAAGACATCTCAAGAAAACAACGTGACAAATGAATTCGACTTCGTGACGTACAAGAAATTTCTATTGATTTATTTTCATATATTTTAAGCTTCCAGTAACCACTGTTTTGGACTACAAATACCATTAACAATTAAAAATGTTTCTTAAAGCTAAGCGAAAGAAAATTTAAATTAGCTGCCACAAGTTTAACAAAACGATATCACTATAAAGATATATCATGGATGACAGTTGCTTGCAAGGAATCAACCGTTTGATATTTTCCCTACAGAAACTCTACAAGTTTAGTGGCATATGCGTTTTACAAAAGACTTGAATAGAAACAGGATCTTAGTTCTAGAAACAGTCTAATTAAATAGGAACTATATTTTATATTCGACTCAATAAGCTTATTTTTTCTTACATAATAATTGAACTTTTCATCTCATTATCCAGTAGACATTTCACACCTGCGATACTCGTCCTTACACGGTAGAGCCCTCAAGAAATAAGCTAACAGTTACAACGATCAATCACTCCCGTATTGCCATACATAATTTTAAAGCTTTATGTAATATTCATGGATATTTTCAAGTAGCGTCCTATGTTTTCTCTAAAACACAGCTAATTTAGCGTGGAATAATTCCTATATAATCATAACAATTTCGTTCCTTATTTAAATAGCGAGCATATTTAGAAAGAGAATTAAGCGTTGTTACGAGAATAGATAAACAGAAGGATTTTTGACATTTTTATGTATCTGTCTACATTGCTAACATATATATATAGACATGTTTGTCTATCTATGAGTAAACATTGAAATAATTCAAAAGAACTGAAAATGAAATGCCAACGACATACAAACAAAATAAGTAATATTAATAAATTACATTAAAACCATAACTAATAACTTATTTGAAGTTTATTACTGCTACATATTCTTACCATAACAAACTAACTTTATCATTTACTCTTCAGCGATCAGATAACCGAATATATTTTTTTTTTTACCTTAGGTGTTTATCCCGGAAGAATATTCTCACCAGAACTATGATTCTGAACATGAAGTGACTAAATTACCCCATGTGTGTGAGCATGTAAAGAACATTAGGTTTGTTGTGGAAAATAAATTACAGTGTAATATATTTTACATTTTCTAATGAATATCTTAACATGATTTTTCTATATGGAGTGACTGGATTACCCCATGTTGAACATGTAGAGTACATTAAGTTTACTGTGGAATATAAATTACATTGTGGTACATTTTGCATCTTCCCGTTAATATCTTAATATTTTACTTTCATTTTATAACCCAATCATCTTAAAATCAATAATGAATTGGATTTAAAGAAATAAAACGCACATAGAATATTACAAAACGAAATATTCTTAGCTACTAGTTTACTGATAGTATTTCAGATATCATGACAATAATTACATTAGCATCAGATAATTATAGTATAAAATGTACAGTAAAAACCTTAAAACCTGAAGTGGTATCACAATGAATCAGTTTAAACCTTCCTTAATATTAAAAATACTGTGTCGACATGATCGTTGTGATATAAACTGACATATTGTAATATCTTCTACTATAAAACGACTGGTTCACTTTTGTTTCAGGAACGTGTCTCCTGAAAGAATTGAAGCATGGTAAGTGTAAAGATCACTCCATTTGGCCAATCTCTTCCTCTTTAAGGGTTTTTTCAACCAACTTAGAACCGTGTGTGTAGGAGGGTTTGTTTGTTTTGAATTTCGCGCAAAGCTACACGAGGGCTATCTGCGCTAGCCGTCCCTAATTTAGCAATGTA
>NW_013665997.1:122443-141446 GCF_000517525.1 Limulus polyphemus | reverse complement strand
CTTGGGCTACTCTTTTACCAACGAATAGTGGGATTGACCGTCACATTATAACGCTCCCACTTATTTATTATGACTTTGGAAATTGTAACAATCTACTAATATTTTGTGTTTTTCCTATACTTTCCTGCATCATAATTATTGATTTCAAGTAAATCTTCAATCCTTAGCATAGTATACGATTATTTATCTTCCAAACATAGGACAATAGGGACTGAAATTCATATTTTCTGAGTTTATCCAATGCCTTAATTGCCATTCACAATACTCGAGGGAAACATTTGAGAAGCTTCGATGTTTTTTACTGTTTTTCGTTTTCGAGCAGTTACGGTATTTTGAGTTTGTCCTAGATTTCTAAACAGCGCAAGAAACTCAAAATATAAGTTTGTATAAAAGAACTCCTTTTGTAATAACATTACGCACACAGAAATAAGTCATATATCAAAACTATGATTGGAACAACGAATAATCAAAACCAGAGAAAAACGCAAAATATTAAATTGAATGATGAGCGTAAAAACTATTTCACATATTGAAACAATCATTCTCGTTACTTACGCCCCCTTACCCTCAGTGGCTCGGCAGCAAGTCTGAAGGCTTATAACGCTAAAACAGGGTTTCGATACCCGTAATAGGCACAACACAGCCCATTGTGCAGCTTTGTGTTTAATTACAAATAAGGCCCGGCATGGCCAGGTGGTTAAGGCGCTCGACTCGAATCCCCGTTACATCAAACATGCTCGCCCTTTCAGCCGTGGGGGCGTTATAATGTGATGGTCAATCCCACTATTCGTTGGTAAAAGAGTAGCCCAAGAGTTGGCGGTGGGTGGTGATGACTAACTGCCTTCCCTCTAGTCTTACACTGCTAAATTAGGAACGGCTAGCGCAGATAGCCTCGTGTAGCTTTGCGCAAAATTCAAAACAAACAAACAGTTACAAATAATCTCGTTACTTGACGATACTATAAAATATACTAAATGTAAGAACAATTTTTATTTCATAAAGTAGCAACATCATGCAGTATCGTGTTGCTAAACTGATATACGTGTATCTGAAACCAGTAACTGGAAACGCATTAGCTTATATCACAATTATTGAGTGGAACTTGTATTACGACTTATTAAAAAGAGTAGAAATACATATACATGTTATATACACCTCTTTGTACCATGTACAGAAACCAAAAAAAATCAATAAATAAATACTGACAAGAGTTGAAGAACACTTGATGAACTTGTTCATATTTATCGTTGAATATGCTTTTTCCCAGCCTACTGAAACTAAATTATAAAAGCTATATAAAGATGACATTGAAATCGATTATTTCACTAGCAATTTCCCTTTTCATAATTACGTTTATTTAATTGAACTTGGAGGTTAATGAGAAATCGACCAACTTTTCACAGAATGCAGAAACCTAATGAATACGTAAGAATGAGTGCAAACGACGGCTGAATACCGAAATTTATCATTTAAAATCCTTAGTTATGCATAGGAGATGTGTCACCATCGTTCTAGTTACAAACTGCGAATTAGTAGCATTGAATGTTGAAACTATTTCATCATTTCAGTAATACAATTATGACTAGCAGTTAATAGCAGCCTGTCGTTGCACACTCCTTTCTCGTATATTAATTAATATTATATATATATATTGTTCTTTGGAAGTATGTCGTATCAGAATTAGTTCTGAAGAAACAATGGCGATATCCATTAATTCATAGTTAATTTTACGTCATGTAATCTTTTTTTTTATATTTACATTTAACAGAAATACCAATCCCAAACTTCAAGGAGATGCGTATCAGAACACAAAATACATTCCTCCTTCTTCTAACATGAAGAATGAAGTTATTAGTTTCAACAGGAAATGTTGAAATTTCCTGCACACACAGAGTTTTCCATTCTTTTATGCTCTAAGCGTGCCAACATATTATATGTAATAATGAGCCCCATTCTTTTTTCCTACAATATAGTATAACTAAGATGTAATTATTTTGTAATAGATGTTCCTACAATAGAGTATAACTAATATGTATTTTTTTCCACTTGTGTAGAGTTAGTTAGTTAAGTGTGGGGCAGTGAATAGTTCGAGTACTTATAGTGTATGCAAACAAATAAATTTTAAGCACTTAATACTTAATTTTTATACTTGCACCATAATGACAAAACCAAAACCAAAATTGAAACATAATCATGTTAAGTTTTTTATTCTCCTACTCATTAATTTCATAAAACAGGAAACGTAAAAAATTCGACAAATGAACTAAACATTGAAAATGTGCTACCTGAGCACACGCACAGGATAAGACAGATCATTATTACAAATAATATGTTGTCACGCTTAGGGCGTAAAAGAATGGAGCTCATTATTACATATAATATATTGGAACGCTTAGAGCATAAAATAATGGAACTCATTAGTACATATAATATGCTGGCACGCTTAGAGCGTAAAAGAATGGAGCTCATTATTATATATAATATGTTGGGACGCTTAGACCGTAAAAGAATGGGGCTCATTATTACATATAATATGTTGGCACGCTTAAAGCGTAAAAGAATGGAGCTCTTATTACACATAATATGCTGGCATGCTTAGAGCGTAAAAGAATGGAGCTCATTATTACACATAATTTGCTGGCACGCTTAGAGTGGAGTATAACTAAGATGTAATTATTTTGTAATAGATGTTTCTACAATATAGTATAACTAAGATGTAATTATTTTGTAATAGATGATATTGTAGAAACATCTATTACAAAATAATTACATCTTAGTTTTACTATATTGTAGAAACATCTGTTACAAAATAATTACATCTTAGTTATACTCTATTGTTGGAACATCTATTACAAAATAATTACATCTTAGTTATACTCTATTTTAGGAACATCTATTACAAAATAATTACATTTTAGTTATACTCTATTGTAGACACATCTATTACAAAATAATTACATCTTAGTTATACTCTATTTTAGGAACATATATTACAAAATAATTAGAATCTTCAAAAGGTATTCATTCACAATTTCACTTCAGAATATTTTAAAGCCAAAGAAGAAATTAACTCTATAACTTCTTACTTCATGTTGGTTCTTCACACAACACACATAAAACGTCCTCCGGTGTGGCAGCGGTAAGTCTATAACGTCTTACTTCATGTTGATTCTTCACACAAACACATATAAAAAGTGTCTCGGTGTGAGAGCGGTAAGTCTATTACGTCTTACTTCATGTTGATTCTTCACACAAACACATATGAAAAGTCTCTCGGTGTCAGAGCGGTAAGTCTACAAACTTACAAAGCTAGCATCTGGGGTTCGATTTCTCGTAGACAACACAATAGATGATCCAATGTGGCTTTGCTCCCAAATAAATACACACACATATAAATAAGAAGCTGAGAAGTAACTAACTATCTTTTATTTGTCACTTACAAATAGCTTAATTAAATGAAAAAAATATTTTTATGGGTATATTTAAAAAATCAGTACCCACTCATAATTGATTAAACTTCAATGCTAACAAAACAACAATTCGAATTAATTGAGGCACCTTACGAATTGATTGGTAGATAAAAATCACTCAAATTCTTCTGACTGGAACAAAGAGTGTGTCTATAAGTAGATTAATCATTTAAATCACTGTTTACTTAAGGTATTAATTATACTCTCTCATCAAAACCACGGTTTATTTGTTAAGATTTCTTTTTTTTTGTTTATCATGTTTGAAATTTATCATACTATGATGTGCAGTACATTTTCCTTGCATATAACCAAATTCATATGTTAATCAGATAAATTCTTTCATGTTTTGTTTTGCAGTTAAATAATGTAGTCGTAAGTGAACACTTCCAGTTATATTTATGTACAACTACACCAGTCTTTAGTTAGTTCAAAATTATTGTCGATTTATGATAAAAAAGTATTATACGGCAACTTTAACAACATATTTGGTTATAATTATGGTTCTATTTTCAAGCTCTACCAATAAAAACAGTTGTTGCGATTTCTTCATTTGACCATAAAAATATCAACCACGGTATGGATCAAAACAGTTTCACTCGAGGACATTTGAACTTTATAAAAACAATATTTTATATCTGCTAACGCTCATGAAGCTACACTCTCTATCGCATGTCGTGTTTGCTGTGATATATATATATATATATCGTTTGTTTATTTTGCTAAATTTCGTGTATAGATCATCGAGGGCTATCTGTGCAAGTCGTCCCCAGTTTTGAAGTGATAGACTACAGATAAGGCAGCTAGTCAATAATACCCACAGTCAACTTTTGGGCTACACCAATCAATATGTTCTTTATTTTTAAAGCAGAAAAACATTAATCAACTTAGTATACTTCTTATGAAAAATAATGGGATTGAATGTCACATTATAACATCTCAAAAACTGAAAGCTGAGCATTTACGGTTATGGCATTCGATTCTGCAACCCGAACGTTACAAGTTGAGTGCTCTAACCAGTTTTTTTTACATTGTTAATGTACTTCTTGGGTTATAAACCCTGAAAATAATTTCCACAAACTATCTGCTGTGCCTTGGACAATGACTCCCAAAACCCACGTTTAAATACAAACGAAGGAGTAGAAATCCATTGATTCCTCATCTGGGGACTTACCATGATGCTATTTCTTCAGCTATCTTTCTCATGAAAATAACCATTAATGATTTCAAGGTATAGCTGGAAGCTTTTGAGCCTTCAACGTAACATTATTTGTAGACTTTATCTCTTTTCTCGATAACTGTACCAAGAGTTATGTACAGGTTCATTACAAACTGTTTGGGGTTGAGAGGTCTTTTTGATAACTAACTGTATACTTCACATTACGGACGACGGAGTTCCCTAAACTGGATTGCGATGTGGTTTTCAGAGCCTATTATTCTTCTAAAAGCTCTTCTTAAGAGATTTTCGACTTCAATAGGGAGCGTTGATGGCTCTCTCTATTCGAAAACTTTCTTTATTTGAATCTATATCGTTTAGCAATCTCTATGTAAGGATGTTGTTGTTTTTATATTAAAAAAACTGCAAAATATTTATTCATACATAAGAATAGCCGTGGCGGCATTGCTCTGTCGCATATGGCACCATGGCTCATATCTTCAAAACATTGTCATTGCTTTAGTATATGAAGATTTTTTTAAAAGTGTGTGGGTTTACCATACCTATAAAATAAAACTTAAAGAACCCATTGGGTTTAGTTCAAACTTGCTTATGATAACTGAATCAATCTCTTTAAGCTTCATTGCCTATTTGTTTTTTTAACACACACGGCCAATTTAAGACCATAAACTACCAAGTAGTACAAGCATATGTCTTCACTCATGTCAAACTCGAATGTATTGGTCTTGACTTCGTTTTTTCTTTAAATAACTAGAATCTTCGACAAATATTCCTCAGAGGTGAAATCAATCATCGCTATGATGCAGATAAAAAATTCAAGTTACAGCAAAGTATACTTAAGACAGAATATCCATGATGTTAATTGATTAATCTCACGTTTGCGAAGCGGGGTCCAGAAAAAAAACTGTAAAATCCGAGTAAGACAGAATCTCCTCTTAAGAAATAATCTGGGCATCATTTGTTAGCGTCACTTAATATCAATGAAGACATATTTCTATGATCTCATAACATAAGTTAAAATCTTTGAATATTACCAAGTTTAATTCCATGGGTTTTTCATGTAAAGCACTAATGAGATAATTTAGCTTCTTTTTACACTGTAGTCCTTATAACAAGAAACGTGATTACTACTTGACTTCCTTTTCTGGGTTCACTGCTAATGAAAAAGAAATCGCTTGCTTTAGTGAAATTACACTACTTTCGGCATTAAACGCTAATTAGTTATATCAATCTAAAACAAAAAGACTGACTACAATATATATTTGTTTGAAACAGTAAAGGATAAATATGATATTTTAAAACACCTTAAATCTGCATTTATCTACTTTTACCGAAAGTGTTTAAAAGTTACGTAATAAGTGTTATCGCTCTAAAGATGGAATCTCATCTTAACTGTAGATTATCAATCTAAAGAAACTGGTCAATTCTCAATTTTTAGATATAGGCAAATATAAAGTATATATATATATATATATATATATAATTAATAATAAAAATAATAATTGTAAAATTATTTGTATGAGGGCGAAGTTTCAGCACCTCATAACAATAAAAAATATGAATATCTTCAGTTGAAGCAGGTTAACTAGAAAGGTTAAATTAAAGAGACAACTAATAATATATCTTTACAATTTGAATTTTTACATTTGATATAACTATAAAGTTGTATTTTATTTTATTTTTGACGCTCATTTAGTTTTCTAATAATCAAAATAATTAATAGCTTTAATTGTTTGTTTAATTTAACTTGTTACAACTTAAAAAATAATAATAATTCATATTTTCAATTTAACTTGTTACAACCGAATATATTTATGTAGTATATACTTATTTAGGCTAAGAGGGAAGTTATTGGTAAAGTTACAGCTAATAGACGGAAGTTATTGGTAATGCTACAGCTAATAGAGAGAAGTTATTAGTAAAGTTACAGCTAATAGAGAGAAGTTATTGGTCAAGTTACAGCTAACAGAGAGAAGTTATTGGTAAAGTTTCAGCTAATAGAGAGAAGTTATTGGTAAAGTTTCAGCTAATAGAGGGAAATTATTGGTAATGTTACAGCTAATAGAGGGAAGTTATTGGTAAAGTTACAGCTAACAGAGGGAAGTTATTGGTAAAGTTTCAGCTAATAGAGGGAAATTATTGGTAAAGTTACAGCTAACAGAGAGAAGTTATTGGTAAAGTTTCAGCTAATAGAGGGAAGTTGTTGGTAAAGTTACAACTAACAGAGGGAAGTTATTGGTAAAGTTACAGCTAATAGAGGGAAGTTATTGGTAAAGTTACAGCTAATAACCGTTGGTCTTTAAGGTAATATAAGTTCTAACTCAAATAAACATTTTTCGTGACAGATTCCACAGCAAGAATACAAACGTAAATGCTACAGTATATTCTCAGAAATAATAAAGCTACTTACATAATCCGTGGATTGAAATGGACCTGTTATTACTGTTCAATATGTTAAACTGTTGTGAGAAAGAGGTAAAAATGTTAACAATGGAGTTCTTATATGTGCGAAATTCATAACAAATAAACAAAATATAAAAGACTAATAAGTTATATATACTTTTGTACACACCACTATATTTAATATCTTACTTATTTATTCTCATAGAGCTGTAAAATGTTGAATTTACTAGACCATTACTTTAATGATAGTAGTGTTATAGCACAAACCACCTGGTTATGATAACAACGCAACCCACACCTAAAAGCCTCCCTGCTTTTAACTGAGTTATAATGTAATATTACTTTAAGATTGTACGCTATGATCACGTTAATGTTTATAAGAACTAGAATAGGAAGTCTGTTCAATAACCAATACTCTAAATTGGTATTTTCAGCTAATTAATAAGTATACTTGGACTACAAAATCATTTACATCGTCTCCAGTAGATCAGCGGTAAGTTTTTAACTTACAATGCTAAAATCTGTAGTTGGCAGAGCACACATAGTCCGTTTGTGTAATCGTGTTTATTGTTTATTTGTAATTAAGTAGAAAGCTACACAATGGGCTATCTGTGCTCTGCCCACCACGGGTATCAAAACCCGGATTCTAGCGCTGTAAGTCCACAGACATACCTCTGTGCCACTGGAGGGCCCGTTTGTGTAACGTTTCCCTAAAAAATCAACAGTGACAATTCTGTTTATACCAGGTACAAAATTCAAATACAAACCCTATTAATTGATATTTATGCAATACCCGAAGATTGCCTTAGGGCAAGTGAAATAATTTAGAACTCAAACAGTATAAATATTCAAAGGCTATTTAATACACCCATTAAGTGCTAAAAGGCATAAAGAGGTAAGTTAACACTTTTTTTAACTTTCAGTTCACACTTCATATTATAACGGATGGTATTGTTCTATAATAAGGGGCAACTTCATTTGCTTGATACTTACAAAACAAGAGTATTGAAGATCCAGTAAAATGTTGTGGTGTACAGGAGGACATAAAAACAACAATTAAAATACATGAATTAAGTATATTAGCTCCGCAGGATTGACTGTTCGTTTGTTTTTATTCAAAATGCAAACACTTACAAAAACCATAAACCTGGCAGTAATATACTATAGTTTCACTGAATCTTTTTTCTTTAACTTTATAACATCTCAGAAAAAGCTATATAGAAAAGTTCGCTTAAGAATAGCCATTGCATTCATATTCTTAAAACTAAGAGACATAATTAACTAATAACCTAAGAGAATGTAGTATAAATAACACACAAACATTAAATAACCAAATCTGCATTCAAAGTCACTTGCTCAAGAAACACAATTTTGTTTTGTCTTTACTCAAATTCGAAAGTCCTGTCGCTTGACAAGCATGCAGAACACGCCTTTATTTTGTAGTTGTAAACACAAGAGTGCAATTACATGACAATTCATCTGCCATGAAGCTATTAGCATAACGAATTGAACCCTACATCGCTACCCTCTATCTAGTTCTTATTTACAAAACATAGTTAATGATGTACACAAGCAAAGTAGCTATAAGCTTATGTATATATATATATATATTCATATTCTGTCCTTTTTTGAAGAAATTATAGTTTTTCTTCCTTTGCCAGAACCGAGTTTGAACTAATGGTTAGTGTGCTGATCTGTGTTATATTTTAAGTTCTCTAACATCCAACTAATAATGCTGAATGGGTTGATTGAGAGGCCTATTTATGAACGTACTGACGAGTGTATGATCTATAGGAGGCACAGTTTGAATTCCTATTTTCATTGGGCCCTCACCTTCAAGCTCTTAACTGGGCTCTAAAAACTGCTCTGTTTTCTACGATACTGTATTGGCAGTGCAACTTATTGACAATTGTGTACCAATCTTCGAGTTACTCCTCATCCAATGAATTAAAAAAAAAGTCCCTATGTACTAATTATTTTATAAGAATTGCTCCTTATCCAAGGGCTGTAAGACATTAAGTACGTAGCTATCAAGACTCAGTATCATATGTTAAACTACCTGTTCCTGAGTTCATCCATTTCAAACAACAGATTACTTGAAAACGTTGAGAAAATGGTACACATTCTCTTTAGCTGACCCCTGAACACTGGTGTATTCACCAGTTTCATATAACTAACCTTTCTTAATTGGTAGTGCTCTCACGTATTTTTCATCAGCTTCTCGAGTGCACATTAGAGGAGGTATTTCATCTTATTTCTAAGATC
Organism: Limulus polyphemus; assembly: GCF_000517525.1. Taxonomy (NCBI): domain Eukaryota; kingdom Metazoa; phylum Arthropoda; class Merostomata; order Xiphosura; family Limulidae; genus Limulus; species Limulus polyphemus. Next base: position 132,134 of record NW_013665997.1, on the reverse strand, counting down.
TTGAGATGCACACTTCCTTACATATGTGGCATCCTCCGGTGAAGTCTTGAGCAGAATGCTATGACACTTGTAACTATGCATTATTATTATAACGTAATGTATAGGAGTATGACCTACCATCAAATTCTGAATTGACCTCGGCTACTGAGCATAGCCTCGAGATATTTCCTTCTTCAATGTGTCAAGAGACATAGTTCTGTATCATAATCGTGACACCATGCATAACTTCAACCAGCTGCTTGGGTTGAGTGAGAGAAATATTTTGTTTCTACATTTCCAAAGGGCAAAGAGGAGAAGAAATCTGGTTTATTTTTTCAAATTCATGCAAAACCATAAAGTGCGCAATTCTAGAATCCAACGATCTATATGTCGCTTCCTATTCCGAATGACATTGAAAGAGGAGAAAAACCTCAAACTTACACTAATTTCCTACACGTACCGATGTCTTCCTTTGGTAGTGGTTCGTCCGTCTCATTAAGCAGACAAATATATAGGCAAAAAGTAGAATGAGTTACTAGCCGATTGGCGTGCAACCATTACGTGATTAAAATTTTTAGTACATTTCTAGGACTTTTCTACAAATGTGTTTACAAAAATGTTATACTACATCTAGATCAAATGCACTGAAATTTAGAAAAATATGTTATCTAAGTGCACAAAATATATATTCTATTCTAGTTACTGAATAGTACAATTCGTGATTATTTGAGTAATTACAGCTGTTGGTCATAAGGTACAAGGTTCGGACCTCGTTATCGATGAAAACACGCTGTACATTTGGCTGTTGGTGAATTTTACCATTGAAAAGAAATTCTGTTATTTGGTTCAATGTCACAGAAAAATCTGTCTTTTGACGAGTAGTTTGAAATTACAGACCATTGTAACAGACTCGTAAGAGTTTCTGACTTGGTGGTCGTTTTACCCATGTGTGCATAAGATATCATTCAAATTGAATATACCAAATAACAATGTTATTACTTGACTACGAACAAGGTTTTTCCAATATAATAAAATCCTCAACGTATTAGGATGAAAGATAGAAATAGTTACAAGTTTGTTTTAACAAAAAAGAACATGCTTAAAACTGCTGTGTTTGTGTGATGAACAAGTAAAACACTTCTGTTTTGTAATGTGCATAACATAGACAGGTATAACTTTGTCGTAGTTTCCAACTAAAACTTAGATGATGTATAGGATTATCACTGTTTAACTTCAAATATTTATCAAATATTTTCAAACCGCGGTGAATTTAAAATAATATAACAAGCACAAGTTTATAACATAAAATTATAATAAAGTATATATTAAATATTTAGATAACACAGTACTTTCAAATAGTGGATATCTACTTTATTATAATATGTAATAATAAAATATAAAATAATAAAATTATAATAAAGTATATATTAAATATTTAGATACTACAGTACTTTCAAATGGAAGATTGCAGGTAACAAAGCTTCAAAAATTTTATAGTTGAAACAATCTGTTAATTGATCAGGGTGTTTGTATCGAAACCCGGTTTCTAGAGTTGTAAGTCAGCAGACATACCGCTGCGCCACTGAGGGGCGATCAGGGTGTTAAAAGTGATGATTTTAAAACAAATAGCACACCTTTTGTTAATGTTACCAGGTACTGAGATGGTATTTCATATCAGTAAACTACTTGTACCAGAAACAATTACGGGAAATGATAGCCATAGCAGAAAATAAGTAGATTAAAATTGATTACGATTTTATATTTAGTTTAGTATACTTTTTATCATTTCGGGTATTAATGACAGTTGATTCTTTGAATCGGGTAGTTTTATTTACTTTCACGATCGAAGCTCGAATTCTGTTATTTTCACAGTTGAAGGTGAAGGTACAGTGCGCTCATCTTCTGATTAAGAGCTGATTTTCTTAGCTTAATGACAAGAGGTTTTAGCAGTTCTAGCTCTTTTATTCGCCTGCAGGTGTACAATGGATCAACCAGTAGAAGGATCTGCAGTCTAATAAAAGAACATTGTGACGTTAAACCTTACACCATAAGTATTACCAAACACTGTCTAACCAAATGTGATGTAGTGTCTAGCTCCAGTTTCCATTCCTGGGAATAATTTCAGTTCAGATCACTAGTCATCACAGGAAAAATATTCACTTTGCAATCTAAACAGAAAAAAAAAAATCACTTCCTTTGTGTTGCTCATTTTATCTTCCTCAAAAACTACCTTATATAGACGAAAGTAATTAATAATACTTTGAAACCTCGTTTGTTTGTTGCTTATTTTATCTTGCTTAAAGCTTTTGAGAAAAACATCTTATATAGATGAAAGTAATTAATAATACTTTAAAACGTCGTTTGTGTGTTGTTTACTTTATCTTCCTTAAAGCTTTTGAGAAAAACATCTTATATAGATGAAAGTAATTAATAATACTTTAACACATCGTTTGTGTGTTGTTTATTTTATCTTCCTTAAAGCTTTTGAGAAAAACTTCTTATATAGATGAAAGTAATTAATAATACTTTAACACGTCGTTTGTGTGTTGTTTATTTTATCTTCCTTAAAGCTTTTCAAAAACCACCTTATATAGACGAAAGTAATTAATAATACTTTAACACATCGTTTGTGTGTTGTTTATTTTATCTTCCTTAAAGCTTTTGAGAAAAACTTCTTATATAGATGAAAGTAATTAATAATACTTTATCACGTCGTTTGTGTGTTGTTTATTTTATCTTCCTTAAAGCTTTTGAGAAAAACATCTTATATAGATGAAAGTCATTAATAATATTTTAACACGTCGTTTGTGTGTTGTTTATTTTATCTTCCTTAAACCTTTTGAAAAACCACCTTATACAGACGAAAGTAATTAATAATACTTTAACACGTCGTTTGTGTGTTGTTTATTTTATCTTCCTTAAAGCTTTTCAAAAACCACCTTATACAGACGAAAGTAATTAATAATACTTTAACACGTCGTTTGTGTGTTGTTTATTTTATCTTCCTTAAAGCTTTTCAAAAACCACCTTATACAGACGAAAGTAATTAATAATACTTTAACACGTCGTTTGTGTGTTGTTTATTTTATCTTCCTTAAAGCTTTTCAAAAACCACCTTATATAGACGAAAGTAATTAATAATACTTTGACACGTCGTTTGTGTGTTGTTTATTTTATCTTCCTCAAAACTTTTCAAAAACCACCTTATATAGACGAAAGTAATTAATAATACTTTGACACGTCGTTTGTGTTCATTTAGTTCCGGGAATCTACAAAGAATGTACAAAAGTAAATAGCCATACATTTCTGCTTATTTAAGGCTTAGCAGTCGATATGTCAGGTTTCATGTATAACAAAATTCCAAAAAAGTTCTCTTATCATCAGAAATATATTAGTGAGAAGGCCCACCACACCTGTGTTTCGGATGTTATTATATTGGTAGAATAAGATGAAAAGTTATTGTTCAATCATTCTTCTCACAGTGATAATAATTGTCGTGAGCTTAGTCACAAATAAAATAAGAAAATATATTGTTCTGTATTAGCAGTTGTAGGATTTCTGATGAGACTCTAGAACGCTGAATGAAATATACATTTGAACTTTTCGAAACTATTACTTTACTGAATTTGTGTATTTTATGAATGTTAACGTATAATCTTCTGTAACAGGAAACACGTTGAATAAGAAATACATAACTTTTTCTAATTCATGGCCGACTACTTCTCACTGGCACTATGAATGAAAACGTACGAACAGCGTATCTATGTCTAATTATAAATTCTGGAAAACAGTTTCATCTTGATGGAACATACTAAATAAGGTCCAAGATTAAGTGGGAGTACAGTAATATTATATGTTTTTTTGTTTGGAATTAAGCACAAAGCTACACAATGGGCTATCTGTGCTCTGCCCACCATGGGTATTGAAACCCGGTTTCTAGCGTCGTAATTCCGCAGACATATCGCTGTGCCACTGGGGGGCAATATTATATGTAAGATGTAAGTGTGAAATACAACAAGATCTTTTATACTTTTATTTCATTTCTTTAAAGAGAGTATGGAATGTTAATACCTCAATGCAAAGTTCAATGTAGCAAATATAAAACAAGGATCAGTTTTCCTTCAATAAGGTAATGTAATATAGACAAGAAGCTCCAGAAAATGAAAAGGAAGCACCGAGTCTTTGTGGACCAAAAATTAGAAATCACGTTTTATTTACAACTGATATTTAATATTTCATTTATGAGTTGGGACTGTCTTCCTAAATATCTTATATTCTTTCACTTGTGACATAATTCTAGCACAATGTCAGAAATGTATTTTCAACTTTGAGAAATGTTTTAGATTATATATATATTTTTGTAAATAACTTATGAGTAACTTATTCCACATGTTTCAGAAATAATTTTGATTCAACAATTTAATATTTACCCATTTGCCTTCCCTTTTTCTGTTATACGTCTGTTCTACTTCTATTATACATATCATTTTTATCGCATAAGGCATCTTTACAATTTTCGTTTCTGTATTTAAGAATAAGTTTCATTTTATTTGTTAACCATTGAAATTCTGGAAAGGGCTTTCATTTCCTTTTCAGGATTTACTTGCGTCACTACTTTTGCACCCATCCCATTCATTCGTGAGCGTAACATGAATTCAATGGCGCATTCACTTTTTAATGGGTTTTCGATTCCTTTTCCAAGTAATGTCATCTTTAATATACATCATAATCACGATTTTTAAAGCAAAAAACAATAATAAATTTCTAAATAATTCCGAAATGTATCATTTTAGTGTATTTGTTTCGTTCTTCTTTTTTTTTTATCTTCTTTCCAGGAAAGCTGAACTCTTTGATACGATATCAAATGCATGTAGTATATCCAACAAACCATTGTGAATGTATATTTAAAGACTCCACTGTTCTTTCGTAGCGTGGTACGCGAGTGCATCAAAAAGGAAAATCACTAATTTGGGTCTAAAGATATGCATAACTAATATATCAACTTAATCCTTGTCTTTCTTAACTCGTACATATCTCTAGAATAATTAGTTTAATTTTGAATGTATATGCATTTAGATCAGTTAACTTACAATATATATATATAGTACCTTGTCTATTACCAATAACAAACAGGTTTGTTCCTTGATTCACAAATGAGCGTTTGTTCGAAACGTCGTCAAGAAAATATAAATAAATACTTTCAAGGCGATTTATCTTTAAAAGTCTATCTGCTTTATTTTATCACACACGCATTTTTAATTTTGGTTTTTCCATTGTTCTATGGGTAGCTGAGTTCAATTCTTTATAGGCCTAATTTATAAATTTTGATATATATATATGATATATAACTGATATTATAATATAACTGATTTTATAGCATAACAGGTTCTATTCAGATGAAGCCCTAAAATAAAGCTAATAATAACATAAACTATTTCACAAGAAAATTGAAAAGTAACCTTGACAAAAATAATAAAAAAAAACATGTAAAATAATTACAAGTCTGCAGTACATTGAAATGGTATATTAAAACTGTGTGTAGTGTGACACACCTCGAAGCTGGATCATGAACGTGGATCCGTCTATGACACAATGGACTCTCATACTTGAGAACTACTGAAAGCATCAGAAAATTATATAGCCTGTGTGCTATTTTATGCTGCGTATAAGCATATTTTATTCTCATAAATTAATCATTTTAAACTGAAGAAAATATTGTTTTTCGTTTTATCCTTGAAGTTGTACTAAGAAATAAATATATTAAACAATCCCATTCTTATATATTTTATAACATTTCCAGCAATACCTAAGTATTTTTTATGGTTATAAAATCTGAAAGAAGATAATAATATGTATAATATTTATCTCGTGGTTTATAAATATAAACTATTTTTCATGGAGCACGTTTACTAGGTTATTTATATTCTAATGAACGAAGGTTGCCTTATTTAGCACCATTTACTGACTTTAATTATAAATGCAATTATCTAGTTATCATAACATATTTTTTCATCATTTTACTTCACGACACATGCTAACACCTTCCACTACTTTTACTAATAATGTACACATGCTAACACCTTCCACTACTTTTACTAATAATGCACACATGCTAACACCTTCCACTACTTTTACTAATAATGCACACATGCTAACACCTTCCACTACTTTTACTAATAATGTACACATGCTAACACCTTCCACTACTTTTACTAATAATGCACACATGCTAACACCTTCCACTACTTTTACTAATAATGTACACATGCTAACACCTTCCACTACTTTTACTAATAATGTACACATGCTAACACCTTCCACTACTTTTACTAATAATGTACACATGCTAAAACCTACCACTACTTTTACTAATAATGTACACATGCTAACACCTTCCACTACTTTTACTAATAATGTACACATGCTAACACCTTCCACTACTTTTACTAATAATGTACACATGCTAAACCTACCACTACTTTTATTAATCATGTATACATGGTAAACCTACCGATACTTTTATTAATCATGTACACATGCTAAACCTACCACTACTTTTATTAATCATGTATACATGGTAAACCTACCACTACTTTTATTAATCATGTATACATGGTAAACGTACCGATACTCTTAATAATCATGTACACATGCTAAAACTATCACTATATTTATTAGTAATCTTTTTGTCTTCCTTAATCCAGAGAAAATAAAGTGTTTTTACTGCACTACTAAAATGATACTACTTAAGCATTTTACATTAAGCAGACTGTTTATTGCTTAAAGTAAAGAAAAATGTTCTTCTTAGATTATTAAATTAAGTTAAATTGGCCTTATTGTTCCCCCCGTAAATGTCGGAATGTTTTGAGAGAAAAGTTTAATGTCACAAATGTATGAGACTTATTTCCTCGTTGAATTATAGCAAAAACACTATGTATAATATATAGATAGTATTTTTTTATTAAAATGAAACAACTGGATCCGCTCTTAAGTTGTATATAGATAGATAAACTATTGATACATTTAACTTATATTACCTATTATTCATCTAGTAGCACGCACAGTCGGATTTTATCAATGTAAGACTATGGAAAATATACTCAGTTGGAGTATAAAATCTCTGAACACAGTTTTCTCATTATATACAGTGTTAATTTTTTTTAATACAGACTCAGTCTTTTCTAAAACTAACGTAAAATAAAATGAAAAGCAAATCACAAAACTTTTCATAAGTTTTCCCAGTGACTAAATAGTGCATCATATGATATTTCTTAGGCATAAACTTCAGCGTATGGTTAGAGAGGACCCAGAATCTAATAAAGAAACTCACCTGTCATTTGAACTGCAAGCTCAGCTCCAAGAACCAAACATCATTAACCTGTTCTATGCTGTTTTTGCCTGACGAGGGAAACAGATCGTTAGGGTGGTACATTTTTTTGATGTGTTATGCAACGTTATGGCTTCAAAACAATTATATCTATTTCAATGGTTTAAATTAGAAGTAATTAACTGAAAACAGTTTATTTCTTTACAAATATAAACATTTCCAAAATAATTACGTGGTATGTGTCTTATATTACTTCTCACGATATCAATTTCTCTATAGTTTTCAAATACGTTAGGTACAAATGGATGTCATCTGGTATTCCATTCTGTGTATGCTATATATATGGTAGCATGTACAAATATGGTATCATTTTCCTGGCTTGAACATACTATTTTCTTAAAACGTTTAATAGCTAATAAAAAGAAATGTGATACACAGTGCATTAAATACGACGTAACGATCGAAGATATGGATACAACCTTCGTAGCACCCCAGTGGCACAGCAGTACGTCTAAGGACTTATATTGCTAGAAACCGGGTTTCATTATCCGTGGTGGGCAGAGCACAGCTAGCCCTTTGTGTAGCTTTGGGCTTAATAAGAAACAACAACCTGCGTAAAATATTCTTATCTTTTTGGAACATTTTATGATGGTTATGTAAAGTAAATATTTCGAATAATACGGGTTCTGATCACACTTGAACGGTTTTGTGTACTTAGGTTTAGGTTGTATTATTTACAAATATATATTAAAACATTTTAACTTCGTTCATGGTATCCTATGTATTTCATAGAAAAAAAGCTTGATATTCATTTTAATTTTTATTATACTTAATATCTTATGAAATTGTAATGCTGCAAAAGATGTAATTAGAGAAAACTGTAACGCTTTTCCATAAGTGTTTCATGAGAGTCTTTTTATCTTATAACAAGAAAATATCAATAACAGGAGCAACCATTTAATTCTTATATTTATTAGAACTATAAACAATGCCAGTAAATAATAGTTGGGTTAAGAACGATTTTTAAATTCTATAAGCAAACTTTTGATTTGACAGTGAATCAATACTGTTGGTATTATTGTGGTACAAGTGGTAACATTACCAGCTCGTTGAGTAAAATTTACCCCACCCAGCAAGGGACATTAAACTGCTCACATGTTAGTTTAAGTTTTTTTTTTTTTAGTTGTGAAAAACTTAGCAATATAAACTTTGAGGTTAATAAAACAATTTATTTACTGAACGCAAACATTCATACTTCTTTATGAGGTTATGAGGTGAGAGACAAATTGATAATGAATGTTACGGAAAATATTATATAGCGTGGAATAATTAAGAGATAAACGTATAGCAGGTGGCGCATTATAGCAATTAAATAATTATATCTAAACACGTGATTAATTATAACGAAAACTTCATATAAACTCGTGCATTATTTACACGTGCATATAATTATATTGGTCATTAAAAGATCAATTTAATGTAAATCTAACAGGATCAAAGGAACACAAAATATACAAGTAACTGATACACAATGTTAAGACAACGTAATTTTATTTTGTAATTCATTGAAGTAAGTTATTATGTACATGGCTTCCTTCTTTCACTTCTTGTATTGTTTGGTTCACTGTTAATAATTTCTATTTTATTTTTTTATTTCTTTATTACAGCTGAACGAGTGTTCAACAATAGTTGTTTTTGCCTCATCATATATAGTAGTAGGTGATATTTTGTATTCTTTAAAATGGACCTGAGGAGATCCACTGGTTTCACTAATGAACACCTATCCACAGTAATATTTTACTCTCTGAATAATATTTCATATCGGATCGGGTCGTATAAGGTCTTTTGTTTTGGCTAAAATGTCTTTTAAAGTTCTGTTCTATTTTAAAGATGACACGAATACCATGTTTTCAACAAATATGTTGATTATGTACAAATTTTAGAAGAATGTGCAATATGACAGTTGGTGTATTTTTCCTTCTTGCTTTACATTTTTTGTTCCTTAGTAGTTGTTGATTGTTGGTTGACAAAAATCGTTTTGACATTGTGAAATGTGACGTAGTTCTTTAATCAAACACTTGAGAGGATAAAGACGGAGGGCTAAGGACAAGAGACGCAATTATTCATCTTTTTTTTTTACTTTTTATGGTTGTAATAAAATAATTCTAAATACTGATATATATGTGTTAGTTTTCTATATATATATTTGCGAGTAGTTTTGGTTGCATTTTATTAACTGAGTATCAAGGAAAGGAAGTTGATTTTCATTTTCTACGGCAGTTGTGAAATGGATATGTAAATGCTGTTTGAAAGAACAGATAGCAGAACACTTTGAACCATGGTTTCAAATCACAAAGCTGTACAAGCGTAAGGAGAGTTTCAAAC